>NC_091160.1:45175311-45270311 GCF_040958095.1 Procambarus clarkii | reverse complement strand
ACAAAACAGAACGCTTTAAAAGAGACCAACGTCGTCTATGCCTTCAAATGCCCTCTTGGGGACTGTAAGCCTAAAAAAAAACAGTATATAGGCAAGACAACAACATCTCTTTCCAGGCGTTTAACGATGCATAAGCAACAGGGCTCCATTAAGGAACATATAATCTCTTCCCACAAACAAACCATCACCAGAGAAATCTTAGCAAACAACACAGAAATCATCGATAGATACAGCGATAGCAGGCGGCTTGACGTCTGCGAGGCACTACACATCAAGAAGTCAACACCAGCAATCAACAGCCAATTAATGCACAACTATATTCTACCCACTTCAAGACTCTGCTCCAATATAGAAGCATCAAGAAATATGGACCAATAGGCTTTCTACAATTACTTCCATTCAATACCCATTGTTTCGTGTTCTGTCTTGTGTTTGAATTTAATACCCATTCAATACCCATTGTTGAAAGTTTGTTTTCACCTCACCCAAAATGTAGATATAAAATCGAAGATGTGTAAGCTCTATTCAGTTTCAGTTGTGTGTTTCTAAACTAAAGTCTTTGAAAATGTAATAAGTTTTACGAAACGCGCTCAAGTGTCGCGTCAGACTAGAAATAAAAATGAATTTTGGAGAATTGATCTTTGAATTACCATAAACAGTGAAAAGAAACGTAAGAAAGTTCGAGAAAATTCGTGTTAGAGTTATTAATCTTACTTTTTCGGTCACACACACACACACATACATATATATATATATATATATATATATATATATATATATATATATATATATATATATATATATATATATATATATATATATATATATATATATATATATATATATATATATATATATATATATATATATATGTCGTACCTAGTAGCCAGAACTCACTTTTTGGCCTACTATTCAAGGCCCGATTTGCCTAATAAGCCAAGTTTTCCTGAATTAATATATTTTTTCTATTTTTTTTCTTATGAAATGATAAAGCTACCCATTTCATTATGTATGAGGTCAATTTTTTTTTATTGGAGTTAAAATTAACGTAGATATATGACCGAACCTAACCAACCCTACCTAACCTAACCTAACCTATCTTTATAGGTTAGGTTTGGTTAGGTAGCCGAGAAAGTTAGGTTAGGTTAGGTTAGGTAGGTTAGGTAGTCGAAAAACAATTAATTCATGAAAACTTGGCTTATTAGGCAAATCGGGCCTTGCATAGTAGGCTGAGAAGTGCGTTCTGGTTACTAGGTACGACATATATATATATATATATATATATATATATATATATATATATATATATATATATATATATATATATATATATATATATATATATATATATATATATATATATATACTATTTAAAATAGTTTACTTAAACAAATGGCTTAAACACTTAACATGTAAATAAAAATATCCAAAACTTGGCTATATTCTAAGTATACAAAATGAACAAGACAAACAGACAATCTGTTTATATATATATATATATATATATATATATATATATATATATATATATATATATATATATATATATATATATACACACACACAAATCCTCGGTATATGGTGTATGATATCACTGTGGCATGATTGGACGCCTCTAGGGAGTAGCCTATAATGAACATTTTCATGACACTCAATTTCTTTATCTTCCCGAGAACCAGTAAGCTTGTTATTGCTTCCTAAAAGTTCTTTAATCTTTCGGAGTCATACAGACTCAATTCCCCATTTCTTTTTACATAAAATTTGCCTTTTACTTTCAAATGACTATGAAAGCGTATTTTCTATGTATATCTCATAATAATTTCATGCCAATATCAACTATATTTCGGAGACTTGAGGCAAAGTGAAATTCACACCAGTTACTCCATCTATCATCATTCTATTATGCAGGAAGTACCGCACGTCTATGGGTCATCCAATAAGGTTAGCAAGTTCAAGTATGTTTATTGAAACAAGAAAGAAATACATCTCAAAGGGATAGAGGAGCTTAGGCTATTTCTAACCCCAATAAGGTTAGCAGACTTCTTGATGTTACCACTGCTAGGCTTAGGTTCGGCTACAGGTACCTCTGGGAGTTTGTAACATCTGCTGATGTAGATTTGACTAAATGTAAACTCTGTCAGCAGAACTATTCGCATACTTTGCGTCATTATATAATAGAATTTGAAAAAAATCGCGGAATTTAGAGATAACACCATCAATAGTGTCCAAGAAATGTGTAAATACTTCATTCATAATGAAGTGCTGCCCGAAATCTTAGCGAAGTATCCAAAATTTGCTTACTGTAGGTGACAGTCATGTGACTTACATGCACATGACTGTAAAGCTGCCGCCCAGTTGTGTGGGTGTGAAGCACATGACTGTAAAGCTGCTGCCCAGTTGGGTGGGTGTGGAGCACATGACTGTAAAGCTGCCGCCCAATTGGGTGGGTGTGGAGCACATGACTGTAAAGCTGCCGCCCAGTTGGGTGGGTGTGGAGCACATGACTGTAAAGCTGCTGCTCAGTTGGGTGGGTGTGGAGCACATGACTGTAAAGCTGCCGCCCAGTTGGGTGGGTGTGGAGCATATGACTGTAAAGCTGCCGCCCAATTGGGTGGGTGTGGAGCACATGACTGTAAAGCTGCCGCCCAGTTGGGTGGGTGTGGAGCACACGACTGTAAAGCTGCTGCTCAGTTGGGTGGGTGTGGAGCACATGACTGTAAAGCTGCCGCCCAGTTGGGTGGGTGTGGAGCATATGACTGTAAAGCTGCCGCCCAGTTGGGTGGGTATGGAGTACATGACTGTAAAGCTGCCGCCCAGTTGGGTGGGTGTGGAGTACATGACTGTAAAGCTGCCGCCCAGTTGGGTGGGTGTGCAGCAAGACTAGTAACTGTGCGATTCATCATAGATGTAAAGTGCCTTGTATAGTGACTGTTGTGAGCCTCTTGTTGACACAAAAGATTATTGATGTGTGTATTTGTGTGGGTGATTAAATATGTATGTGTATGTATATATGTATACGTATGTATATGCACATGTATGCATGAGTATGTGTACATGTATATATATCATTAATAATTTTGTAACAAGCCTAAAAAGATTGTTATTTGCTTAGCTAAACGAACTAGAGGGTTCAGTTTCTGACCCGATTATGTGCCTCTGTAATCCTTTACACCACCGCCCACGGGATGGGTATGGGGTGCATAATAAAGAAATTGAAATATAATTGCCAATGTTGTGCTAGCCTCAGCGCTCTAACTGTAAACATTAGTTGCTAACTGTAACTATTTGTATAAACTACTTATTAGTGCTAATCTAATTTCTAAATCTAAATCAGTTGTGAATGAAGGTTCTAAACTTCTAATTTTCGTGGATTAATTTTGCAGCTGCAACGCTTCAAAAGAGGATAATCTGCCTTTGCAGATGGGTGTTGTCTGTAGGTGGGTATTCAATGCAGGAAGTTGTCCTTTGTAAGTAGGTGGTCTATGCAGGAAGTTGTCCTCTGTAAGTGGGTGTTTTCTGCAGGTGGGTGTTAGTACTATTAAACTAATGACCTACAAAATAATAAGTTTAAAGCCTCGCGCTCCTGAATATAAATGTTATCCTTCGATATTTGTTTCTCTACGTTTTCTTGAATGTTCAAATCACTTAAATGTATTCAAATTTAAATATATTGTATTTCAATCATATAATACCAATAATAACACTGAGTTGCTATTGTTATTACTACTAATAATAATGATTAACAAACACATTGCTGTATTCAATAACTTATTGAATTCCCGTTATTGATACATATAACTATAAAAATTTGAAGATTAGGCTCATAAAATTTAAAATAAACTTGATAAAATAGATTTATTTCATAAAGAGTAATTTTGTAAAAAAAATGTTATTGACAAAACTTGTATTATCTATAGTTTGTCTGTTTACCGCATAATATAATACTATATAACCTGTAACTTATGGAACCTTGCTGCAGATCTGTTAGACAATTCTCAGCTGGTTAACAAGACCTATATTATGTTTCTAATATCATATAATTTTTGAAGATTATTAAACTTGTAATTGTACATACCGACAGTTCGCATCCTTGCGAGAGCCACCTCGTAGGTTAATGGTGTGCAAAGTTTATACTATCATCCCAACGTAAAGATTGCCGTTCATCAAGGAAAATATAGGCACCAAAATATTGACGTGTTCTGGGACTAAAGAATTTCAGTTCAGTCATCCTTCTGGCTAGGCTAAATCGGTGCATTTTTTCAGCCCCATTTTTTTTACGAAGTGGTTATCCAAAGAACGCGATAGTTCAACCCACAAATCGTGTCATCTTTCTCCAATATTAAAATCTGTATATAAATTACAACAGTAGAAGAATGAATATATATATATATATATATATATATATATATATATATATATATATGTCGTACCTAGTAGCCAGAACGCACTTCTCAGCCTACTATGCAAGGCCCGATTTGCCTAATAAGCCAAGTTTTCATGAATTAATTGTTTTTCGACTACCTAACCTACCTAACCTAACCTAACCTAACTTTTTCGGCTACCTAACCTAACCTAACCTATAAAGATAGGTTAGGTTAGGTTAGGTAGGGTTGGTTAGGTTCAGTCATATATCTACGTTAATTTTAACTCCAATAAAAAAAAATTGACCTCATACATAATGAAATGGGTAGCTTTATCATTTCATAAGAAAAAAATTAGAGAAAATATATTAATTCATGAAAACTTGGCTTATTAGGCAAATCGGGCCTTGCATAGTAGGCTCAGAAGTGTGTTCTGGCTACTAGGTACGACATATATATATATATATATATATATATATATATATATATATATATATATATATATATATATATATATATATATATATATATATATATATATATATATATGTATGTCGTACCTAGTAGCCAGAACGTACTTCTCAGCCTACTATGCAAGGCCCGATTTGCCTAATAGGCCAAGTTTTCATGAATTAATTGTTTTTCGACTACCTAACCTAACCTAACCTAACTTTTTCGGTTACCTAACCTAACCTAACCTATAAAGATAGGTTAGGTTAGGTTAGGTAGGGTTGGTTAGGTTCGGTCATATATCTACGTTAATTTTACCTCCAATAACAAAAAATTGACCTCATACATAATGAAATGGGTAGCTTTATCATTTCATAAGAAAAAAATTAGAGAAAATATATTAATTCATGAAAACTTGGCTTATTAGGCAAATCGGGCCTTGCATAGTAGGCTGAGAAGTGCGTTTTGGCTACTAGGTACGACATATATATATATATATATATATATATATATATATATATATATATATATATATATATATATATATATATATATATATATATATATATATATATATATATATATATATATAACTTTATTTGAAAATTTCATTACACAAAAAGTGTTACAACTTTAGTTACATGCAGGGTACATGGCTACTTGTCAAAAGTTGTACAGCTCCTCCGGCTCCTCAAAAGACGGGCATTTTTCTTATAAATAGTAATTATAGAAATAAAATATTAATGATAAAATTTGTATCAGTCATTATTTTGTTCTATCATTATAGTAGGTAATAATATAAAAATTATATGTTTTTGACCTTTGCTGCAGGCCTATTAGACTACACTCACCTGGGTGATGCTGCTGGCCTATTAGACTACCCTCCCCTGGTTGATTTATAAGTAAGGATTATCTAAAAAGTATAAAAAAATATTTTTGAACATTCATACACCTGTCAATCGCCCTGTTTTCTAAGGAAAAAATGTCTAAATCTGCTCGTGTGCTTTACTTAAAATAAATAATTGTTGTAAAGGGAAACGGCTCGCGAAAGTGACGTACTGCCCCGTTTTCTGTTTTGGGTCCTCTGGTAGGTTAGGATAGGGGCACTTTAGTACGACAGTGTCTTGACGTTGGGGAAACCTTGGTAGAACGGACTCTTTAAATACCGGCAGCTCGTAAGCTTGTATGAGCTCCTCGTCTGTTTTGGTGAGAAATTTTACGCTATCAACCCAATGTAAAAATTGTCGTGCATTATGGAAAATAAAAACAACACAATATTGACGTGTTCTGGAACTAATGAATTTCAGTTCCGATAAGCTAGATAGGTTGTCTAGATTCTGATCCTTCTGGCTTGGCTAAACCGTTGCATTGTTTCGAAGTGGTCATCCAGAGAACGCGATAGTTGCAAACCACAAATCATGTCATCTTTCGCCATTACTAAAATCTGTATATAAATTACCTCAGTAGAAGAATGAGAAATTTAAAGATATAAAAATAAAGAATTACAATGGGCAACGAAAAATAGCTTTGATGGCCAGCTGTGACAAACTCTGATTACTTCTGTATGGAAAATATCTTACCTTAATACGAACACAGGATTGAAGCTGCAGTCAGATATGCTATAACCATAGACCAGAATGTCTAACTCATTCTTGAGGTTTGATGAACACTGAACACTTCAAGGTATATCTAACCACTGATGGTGCTCTACGAAGCACTGGTGTTCTCTCCAATGAAATACTGTGTTCAACTCGTCCTCCTAATAGAACGTAACGTTTTGACGAATACTTTACCTAGGACCAAAAGCTGGCTTACTAGAAATTGGTAGCGGCTTACGAAATTGACATAATGTCCCGTTTTCTGCTTTGGATCCTCTGGTAAGTGAGGATGAGGGCACTTTAGTACGACAGTTTCTTCGCGTTGGAAAAGCACTGAAGGACGGACTGATGTGTCTTCACCTAACAAACCAGGGGAAAACTCCGTGGTAGAAGATGTACAGTTAACCATAAATCCCTATTGAGAATGATTAAAGCATTGAAACTACTTGAACCGTATCAGAAGGAACTCAAATTGTATTCTCTAGAACGGAGACGAGAGAAATATTGTATAATATATACATCAGAAATACTAGAAGGCAAGAGTCCAAACCAACACAATCAAATTACAAGATAGTTGAAGGTATGAGAATCCAACCCGTTCTCGCACTTTCTTAAAGTCAATATTGACTTATTAAATAAGTGCATATGTGACATACTAATTTATTGTGAATATTTTAGTTCACTTTCAAAAACTTCATAGAAAACACCGACCTTACCTAACCTTCTTAGTATGTTAAGATAAGCATCTTATTGCTTCGTAATTACAATTATTACTTAACCTATTATAGGTATAGGTTAAGAAAGCATCTTATTGCTTCGTAATTACAATTATTACTTAACCTATTATAGGTATAGGTTAAGTAATAATTGTAATTACGAAGCAATAAGATGCTTACCTTAACATACTAAGAAGGTTAGGTAAGGTCGGTGTTTACTATAAGGCTTTTCAAGGTAAACTAAAATATTCACAATAAATTAGCATGTCACATATGCACGTATATAATAAGTCAATATTAACTGTAAGAAAGTGCGAGAACCGGTTGCAGAATCACAGAGACAAGCCTTCCTCAGGCTATGGTGGTCCATCTTTAAGCTTTCTGAGTCATTCAGACTCAATTCCCTTCTCTTGTTTATTTAAGATTTGCCTTTTACTTTCAAATTACTATGAAAGTCTTTTCTATGCATACGTATCTCATCAATATAATTTCATGCTAATGCTTTCCCCAGTCTCAGAGCTTTAACTGAAAAGATAAGTTGCTTACTGGAACTATTTGCATAAACTTCTTATCGGTGCAAATATAAATGATAAATCTAAATCATTTATGAATGAAGGTTCTAAATTTCAAATTCTCGGAGATTAATTTAGCAGCTGCGACGCTTCAAAAAAGGATAATCTGCCTTTGCAGGCTGTTGTCCTCTGTAAGTGGGTGTTCTATGCAGGAGGTTGTCTTCTGTAAGTGGGTGTTCTATGCAGGAGGTTGTCTTCTGTAAGTGGATGTTCTATGCAGGAGGTTGTCTTCTGTAAGTGGGTGTTCTATGCAGGAGGTTGTCTTCTGTAAGTGGGTGTTCTATGCAGGAGGTTGTCTTCTGTAAGTGGGTGTTCTATGCAGGAGGTTGTCTTCTGTAAGTGGGTGTTCTATGCAGGAGGTTGTCTTCTGTAAGTGGGTGTTCTATGCAGGAGGTTGTCTTCTGTAAGTGGGTGTTCTATGCAGGAGGTTGTCTTCTGTAAGTGGGTGTTCTATGCAGGAGGTTGTCTTCTGTAAGTGGGTGTTCTATGCAGGAGGTTGTCTTCTGTAAGTGGGTGTTCTATGCAGGAGGTTGTCTTCTGTAAGTGGGTGTTTTATGCAGGAGGTTGTCTTCTGTAAGTGGGTGTTCTATGCAGGAGGTTGTCTTCTGTAAGTGGGTGTTCTATGCAGGAGGTTGTCTTCTGTAAGTGGGTGTTCTATGCAGGAGGTTGTCTTCTGTAAGTGGGTGTTCTATGCAGGAGGTTGTCTTCTGTAAGTGGGTGTTTTATGCAGGAGGTTGTCTTCTGTAAGTGGGTGTTCTATGCAGGAGGTTGTCTTCTGTAAGTGGGTGTTCTATGCAGGAGGTTGTCTTCTGTAAGTGCGTGTTCTATGCAGGAGGTTGTCTTCTGTAAGTGGGTGTTCTATGCAGGAGGTTGTCTTCTGTAAGTGGGTGTTCTATGCAGGAGGTTGTCTTCTGTAAGTGGGTGTTCTATGCAGAAGGTTGTCTTCTGTAAGTGGGTGTTCTATGCAGGAGGTTGTCTTCTGTAAGTGGGTGTTCTATGCAGGAGGTTGTCTTCTGTAAGTGGGTGTTCTATGCAGGAGGTTGTCTTCTGTAAGTGGGTGTTTTATGCAGGAGGTTGTCTTCTGTAAGTGGGTGTTCTATGCAGGAGGTTGTCTTCTGTAAGTGGGTGTTCTATGCAGGAGGTTGTTCTCTGTAAGTGGATGTTTTATGCAGGAGGTTGTCTTCTGTAAGTGGGTGTTTTATGCAGGAGGTTGTCTTCTGTAAGTGGGTGTTCTATGCAGGAGGTTGTCTTCTGTAAGTGGGTGTTCTATGCAGGAGGTTGTCTTCTGTAAGTGGGTGTTCTATGCAGGAGGTTGTCTTCTGTAAGTGGGTGTTCTATGCAGGAGGTTGTCTTCTGTAAGTGGGTGTTCTATGCAGGAGGTTGTCTTCTGTAAGTGGGTGTTCTATGCAGGAGGTTGTCTTCTGTAAGTGGGTGTTCTATGCAGGAGGTTGTCTTCTGTAAGTGGGTGTTCTATGCAGGAGGTTGTCTTCTGTAAGTGGGTGTTCTATGCAGAAGGTTGTCTTCTGTAAGTGGGTGTTCTATGCAGGAGGTTGTCTTCTGTAAGTGGGTGTTCTATGCAGGAGGTTGTCTTCTGTAAGTGGGTGTTCTATGCAGGAGGTTGTCTTCTGTAAGTGGGTGTTTTATGCAGGAGGTTGTCTTCTGTAAGTGGGTGTTCTATGCAGGAGGTTGTCTTCTGTAAGTGGGTGTTCTATGCAGGAGGTTGTTCTCTGTAAGTGGATGTTTTATGCAGGAGGTTGTCTTCTGTAAGTGGGTGTTCTATGCAGGAGGTTGTCTTCTGTAAGTGGGTGTTCTATGCAGGAGGTTGTCTTCTGTAAGTGGGTGTTTTATGCAGGAGGTTGTCTTCTGTAGGTGGGTGTTCTATGCAGGAGGTTGTCTTCTGTAAGTGGGTGTTCTATGCAGGAGGTTGTCTTCTGTAAGTGGGTGTTCTATGCAGGAGGTTGTCTTCTGTAAGTGGATGTTTTATGCAGAAGGTTGTCTTCTGTAAGTGGGTGTTCTATGCAGGAGGTTGTCTTCTGTAAGTGGATGTTTTATGCAGAAGGTTGTCTTCTGTAAGTGGGTGTTCTATGCAGGAAGCTGTCCTCTGTAGGTGGGTGTTGTCTGTAGCTGGGTGTTCTAGGCATGAGGTTGTCCAATGTAAGTAGATGTTCTATGCAGTAAATTGTCCTCTATAAGTAGGTGTTCTGTGCAGGAGGTTGTCCTCTGTAAGTGGGTGTTCTATGCAGGAAGCTGTCCTCTGTAGGTGGGTGTTGTCTGTAGCTGGGTGTTCTAGGCATGAGGTTGTCCAATGTAAGTAGATGTTCTATGCAGTAAATTGTCCTCTATAAGTAGGTGTTCTGTGCAGGAGGTTGTCTTCTGTAAGTGGGTGTTCTATGCAGGAGGTTGTCTTCTGTAAGTGGGTGTTCTATGCAGAAGGTTGTCTTCTGTAAGTGGGTGTTCTATGCAGGAGGTTGTCCTCGGTAGGTGGGTGTTCTATGCAGGAAGCTGTCCTCTGTAGGTGGGTGTTGTCTGTAGCTGGGTGTTCTAGGCATGAGGTTGTCCAATGTAAGTAGATGTTCTATGCAGTAAATTGTCCTCTATAAGTAGGTGTTCTGTGCAGGAGGTTGTCCTCTGTAAGTGGGTGTTCTATGCAGGAGGTTGTCTTCAGTGAGTAGGTGGTCTATGCAGGAGTTTGTTCTCTGTAATAGATGTTCTATGTAAGTATTACTGTTAAACTAAGAACCTACAAAATAGTAAGTTGAAAGCCTGATCATCGCGCTCCTGAATATAAATGTTATCCTTCGATATTTGCTTCTCTACGTTTCTTTGATTGTTCAAATCACTTAAATTTATACAAATTTAAATATGTTGTATTGCAATCATATAATACCAATAATGATATTTCTTGAACTACTACTGTTATTACTAATCATAAGGATTAACTAACACACTGTTGTATTCAGTAAATTACTGGACCCCAGTGTGTTACATATAACTATTAAAAATGTGTAGTTTAAGTTTATAAGATTGAAAATAAACTAATAATAAAGCTTTAACTTATTAAAAATAATTATATAAATAAAAAGTAAATAAAATGTTTTTATCATCCTCAGCTTTTATTATAATGTCATAGTATAATAATAAAAGAAGCTTAAATTATGGGGTTTTGCTGCAGGCCTTTTATATGACACTCAGCTGGTGATGATTGTTTATCGTATGATCCATGACCAAAGTTAATTTTTTAAATAATCAGTTATGTTAACCTGTTCTCTTAAAAAGAACGTCGATATATGCGACGTATCTGTAACATTGGCCAAAAATTGTCATACAAGTAAATGGAAACGGCTCGCGAAAGTGACGTACTGTCCCGTTTTCGATTTTGGGGCTTCTGGAAGGTTAAAATAAGGGCACTTTAATACGAAATTTTCTTGACATTGGGGAACCTTAGCAGGACGGACTCTGTTAATACCGGCAGCTCGTAACTATGTATGAGCTCCTCGTCTGTTATTGGTGAGAAAGTTTTAAGTTGTCAACCCGAACATCAAAATTGCAGTGCATTAAGGAAAATATAAACACCACAATATTGACGTGTCCTGAGACTAATGAACTAATGACCTAGTTCCGATAGGCTAGGTGGGTTGTTTAGATTTCCATCCATCTGGCTACCTTGCCTTGAGGTTACCTTGAGCTGCTTCCGGGGCTTAGCGTCCCCGCGGCCCGGTCTTCGACCAGGCCTCCTGGTTGCCGGACTGATCAACCTGGCTGTTGGACGCGGCTGCTCGCAGCCTGACGTATGCCTCACAGCCTGGTTGATCAGGTATCCTTTGGAGGTGCTTATCCAGTTCTCTCTTGAACACTGTGAGGGGTCGGCCAGTTATGCCCCTTATGTGTAGTGGAAGCGTGTTGAACAGTCTCGGGCCTCTGATGTTGATAGAGTTCTCTCTCAGAGTACCTGTTGCACCTCTGCTTTTCAACAGGGGTATTCCGCACATCCTGCCATGTCTTGTGGTCTCATGTGATGTTATTTCTGTGTGCAGGTTTGGGACCAGCCCCTCTAATATTTTCCACGCTAAACCGTTGCATTTTTTTTAAGTTGTCATCCAGAGAACTCGATAGTTACAACCCACAAATCATGTCATCTTTCGCCAATACTAAAATCTGTATATAAATTACCTCAGTAGAAGAATGGCAAATTTAAAGATATATAAAAAAGAATTTCAATGGGCAACGAAAAATAGCTTTGATGGCCAGCTGTGACAAACTATGATTACTTCTGTATGGAAAATATCTTCCATACAGATATTCCTTAAAAATTGAACATATATTTAACTTAAAAATGAACTTCCTAAAATGAACACAGTGCCTCACCTTGCCCTACTACATAACCTAGGTACGCCAGTCGGGCTCTTCCGAACTCACTCTTCCTGGCGCTGGTCATCCTCTTAATGTCCCAACTTCTCTTCCACCTTGGCCAGGCAGTCCATGTTGGACATCTTCGCTCCATCAGCTCTCCCTCTAGCTTAACTCTTTCTTAATCCATTCCTTCCTTGTGCCTGACACAAAGCACGGTCGTTCACGTCGGGGTTTCCATCTTTCCGTCGTCTTCACTCAGAGGCTCATCTCTGTCGTAATACTTCTTCATCATGTTCACATGGCAAACCTGTGATTTCCTGGACCGATCGGGTACGTGCACTACATAATTAACTTTCCCCAACACCCTATGGATCGTGTACGGTCCACAAAGTTTTGACTCGTACACATTCCCCTTTACGAGCAGGAGGACTATCATCTGTTCTCCATCTTGGAACTTCCTCTCTTTAGTCTTCCTGTCGTAATACTTGGCGATCTCCACTTGAGACATTTTAAAATTTTCCTTGGCCAACTCTCTAGCCTTAGAGAGTCGCTCTCTAAAGGATTTCACATACTGACTAATATCTATTCTCACTCCGTGAGCTGCTCCTTTAATGCACTCATTGGGTTCCTCACTGAGTGCTCGTACACTAGTTGGAATGGGGTGAATCCTAGTGATTCCACCACCGCATCCCTGATTGCAAACAGTACAGATGGCAATGTCTCGTCCCACTTTTTCCCTTCTTCAGCGCAGCATATTCTCAAAAAGCTCCTCAGTGTTCCATGGAATCTTTCTAAAGTCCCCTGCGACTGAAGGTGATACGGTGACGAGCGCACTTGTTCCACTTTCCATCCTCTTACAGTTTCGATGAACAAATTTGATTGGAAGGCACCACCAAAAGCTGGGATGGGCTTCAGAGGTGCAATTGGTGTAGCTGGTGCCGGCTTACTTGCACACTGGCATGACAAACATGTCTGACAATACCTTTTTACATCTTTCCATACACTGGGCCAATAGAAATGCTCTTGCGCATTCCTCAATGTCTTCTTAACTCCCAAGTGTCCTGCCATGTCCACAGAGTGGGCTAGTTCCATCACTACTGCCCTAAACTCTCTCGGCACCAACACTTGGTGTTTCTCCATCCTCACTTTATCTGCGTCGGCTCCATCCAGTCGCCATTTCCTCATCACTACGTCGTTTTCCATATAATATTGAACCAGGGACTCTGGACACGAGTTTCCCCTTCGCCTCTCTGATCTGCAATTGTCAGTATTGCTCACAGCCAGCTGGGCTCTAATCAGGTCCACTCTGTTCACGCTCCATTTCCCTGGCAGGGTCATCCTCACAATTGACCTTGCAATGCCTTCATCTTCACGCGTTAGACCTTTACCAAACAGCCCTGCTACTTCCACGTCGGTCTCTTCCTTCAGTGGAGTCGACACTGTCACATCACCTCCAGTGCCTCCCTCGTCGGCATCCTCTGACCTGGTCACTACACAGGCAGGGTGCACAATGACTTGGCTGTCCTCCGACTCATCCTCTAGGATGCTAGCCAGGTCTACTCTGTCAGGTGTCCCATCAGTACCGTGGCCCTTCTGGCACTCTTCTGGCACAGCTTTCACTATGAGCTCCGGTAACACCTTTGACCCCCACAAGTCATTACCCAGGATCACTGGTATCCCTGGAACAGGTATGTCAGGACACACTCCCAACATCTCCGCCGACAAATATCCTGACTTCAGTCTGACAGCACATATGGGCATGTCACCCTCAGACAATAATCCATGCACCTTTATTTTCCGACCACCAGCTAAAAGTCGATCATCCCAGATCAGGCTTCTCAGAATCAAACTCTGATTCGCTCCCGTATCTCTGAGGATAATTCCGTCTCAGATTAGCCTTCTATGATAACCCAACCTTTACTAATGAATGGGATATACCTCTCGTTCGTTAAGTTCATTTTCTGCGGTTTGTCCTTTATTAAACTCACACATGAGTTTCCGGGATCACACATTGTCAGAGTCACTAATCTCTTGCCCTGTCTACAGTTTCTCATGATGTAACCATATCTGTTACATTTGAAGCATCTTACCTGGGAGATGTTCCTACTATACCCTCCCGAGTGGCTTTGACTCTGCCCACTCACGTTTAAGGTTCTCTGCACAGGCTCACTACCTGCACTATGATGTGTCTAGCTGGACTCCTGATTTCTTTGTACATACTTAGTTTCCCACTTGTCTCCGGCAGGCGAACTCAGAAACTTTCTTTCGTGTGGTTTGGGGCTAACATACTTATTTACCTGCCTCCCAACATTTTTCTCGCCCCATGCTCCACTAGATCTGCCATAATTGCGTCTCACATCACTTTTCAACCTTCTTTCTCTCAGACTCCGATAGGCCTCCGTAATCATATCTGCTGCATCTCTCACATTCTTCACTCCTGCCTCTTAGATCTTGAATTTCGTCTTAGGTTGCATAATTTTTTTAAATTTCTCCATTATTATTAACTGTTTCAAATCACCCCGACAGCTTCTATTCATCTCTGAAAACGCCTTTCTAGATCCCTCGCTGTCTCAGCAAAAGTACTTGCTGAAGCCTTCATTATCTCTCGGAAACGCTTTCTGTAAGCTTCAGGAGTCAACAGGAAATAATGCAATATGCTGATCTTCTTTGTCCAGTAATCTTGGCAACGAAAGCAATTCTGTGCATTGCGGAGCCACAGCAACCCTCCCCCGTCCCCATGTCCTCCCCACCAATCCCCCGTCCCCATGTCCTCCCCACCTATCCCCCCTCCCCCTTCCCCTCTGTTGTTGTTGTTGTTTAAGATTCGCTACCTGGAACAAAAAGCTGCAAGTAGCACGGGTTATGGTGAGCCCGTAGTCCCGTCCCCTCATCCTCCCAACCAGTCCCCCGTTCCCTCATCCTCCCAACCAGTCCCCCGTCCCCTCATCCTCCCAACCAGTCCCCCGTCCCCTCGTCCTCCCCACCATTTCCTCACATGAAAAACACAGTTAAAAAAACATGGTTTTACCTGTCACTGGTTTGACAACTATATAGTTGGTATATAAATAAAACCATGTGTGTATTTGAATGCAAATGACACACAAATTTGAATTTGTGTGTCAAAATTTCAAAGCAATCAGTGAAGAGCTTTCGGAAATTTCCTTCACTTGAAAAACACTCAGTGTGTGTTGGTTTAACATCCAACAGATGGCGCTGTTTTTAAAAAAAAGCATGTTTTTACCTGTCACAGGTGTGGCATCTATAAAGTAGGTATACAAAAACACGTGCATATTTGAATCGAATGTTGTGTCAAAATTTCAAAGCAATTGGCAAAGAACTTTCGGAAACATTGAAATGGAATAGTAAAATATATAGTATAACATGTGCTGCTTTTACGTCCAACAGATGGTGGTATTTAAAAAAAAAATTGTATACCTGTTATAAGAGTTGTTTGAAGGTGGGTGTTCATGCAGGTGGTCGTTCTCTGTAAGTGGGTGTTATCTGCAGGTGGGTGTTAGTACTATAAGCTTAATGACCAACAAAATAATAAGTTGACAGTCTATTCAGCGCGCTCCTGAATATAAATGTTATCCTTCGACATTTGCTTGTCTACGTTTCTTTGAATGATCAAATCACTTATATGTATGCAGGCGATGAGTCACAATAACGTGGCTGAAGTATGTTGACCAGACCACACACTAAAAGTTGAAGGGACGACGACGTTTCGGTCCGTCTTGGACCATTCTCAACTGAATCGACTTGAGAATGGTCCAGGACGGACCGAAATGTCGTCGTCCCTTCAACTTCTAGTGTGTGGTCTGGTCAACACATTACATGTATTCAATCATATAATACCAATAATAATATTACTCGAACTATTATTGTTATCACTACTAATAATGATTAACTAACACACTGTTGTATTCAATTATTTATTGAATTCCTATATTGTGATATATTAACGAATTAAAATTGTGTAATTTAAGCTTATAAGATTGAAAATAAATTAATAAAAATGCTTTCTTTTATAAATAGTAATTATAGAAATATAATATTAATGATAAAATGTGTATCAAACATTAGTTTGTCTCAATATTACACAGCATACTAATATAGAATTTGCTAGATTTGGAGCTTTGCTCCAGGTCTATAAGATACACTCGGCTGGGTTTTTTTCAGTTATTTTCATAATATCATTTTAAGTATCAATATTAAATTTTTGAACATTAATGCACATGTTAATCAACTTGTTTTCATAGAAAAAAACGTCGAATTTTGCTCGTGTGCGTTACATAAAATAATCATTTGTTGTATTGTACTAGGAAAGGGAAATGGCTTGCAAAAGTGAAGTACTGGCTCGTTTTCTGTTTTGGGTCCTCTGGTAGGTTAGGATACGGGCACTTTAGTACGAAAGTTTCTTGACGTTGGAAAATCACTGGAGGATTGACTGATGTGTTCATCACCTTACAAAGCAACCCGTTCTTGCACTTTCTTATAGTCAATATTGACTTATTAAATACGTGCATAGGTGACATACTAATTTATGGTGAATATTTTAGCTTACCTGGAAAAGCTTCATAGAAAACACCGACCTTACCTAACCTAAAGAAAGTGCGAGAACGGGTTGTACAAAGCAGAGGAAAACTCCGAGGTAGAAGATGTACATTTAACCATAAATCCCTATTGAGTATGATTAAAACATTGAAACTACTTGATCCGTATCAGAAAGAACTCAAATTATACTCTCTAGAACGGAGACGAGAGAAATATTGTATAATATATACATGAGATATATTGGAAGGCAAGAGTCCAAACCAACACAATTAAATTGCAAGATAGTTGAAGGTATCAGAATCACAGAGACAAGCCTTCCTCAGGCTATGGTGGTGCATCCAGTGGCCGACCCCAACCTGTTATAACGAATTGCATATAAAATCCGATTCCTTATAACATTGTGTGATGTAAAGCCATTTGTCTGCTGCTATCAATATAACGACTCAAGAGAGATCGTTATATTGAGTGGATGCCTCTGTGGAGTAGTCTATATTCTATATTCTCATGACGCTCAATTTACTTGATCTTCCCGAGAACTAGCAAGCTTGTTATTGCTTCCTAAAAGTTCTATAAGCTTTCAGAGTCATTCAGACTCAATTCCCTTTTCTTGTTTATTTAAGATTTGCCTTTTACTTTCAAATTACTATGAAAGTCTTTTGTATGCATTTGTATCTCATCAATATAATTTCATGCTAATGCTTTGCAAGTTTCAGCGCTCTAACTGAAAGCATTATTTGCTTACTGTAACTTTTTGTATAAACTACTTATCGGTGCGAATATAATTTCTAAATCTAAGTCAGTTATGAATGAAGGTTCTAATTTTCTAAAAATCTCGGAGATAAATTTTGGAGCTGCGACGCTTCAAAAGAGGATAATCTGCCTTTGCTGGTGGATGTAGTCTGTAGATGGGTGTTTTATACAGGAGGTTGTCCTCTTTAAGTGGGTGTTCTATGCAGGAAGTTGTCCTCTGTAAGTGGGTGTTCTATGCAGGAGGTTGTCCCTTGTAAGTGGGTGTTCTATGCATGAGGTTGTCCTCTGTAAGTGAGTGTTCTATGCAGGAGGTTGTCCTCTGTAAGTGGGTGTTCTATGCAAGAGGTTGTCCCTTTTTAAGTGGGTGTTCAATGCAGTATGTTGTCCTCTGTAAATGGGTGTTCTATGCAGGACATTGTCCTCTGTAAATGGGTGCTCTGAGTAGGAGGCTGTCCTGTGGAAGTGGAATTACTGAATTAAAAAAATGCAATTTAAGCCTATAAGTTTGAAATTAAATTGATAAAAAGAGGGTTTTAATAAAAATGATAATTATTGAAATTTAACATTGATGACAAAATTTGTATGATTATTAGTCTGGTTCATTGTTGCACAGTATAATAATATAGAACTTAATAGTTTTGTAGCTTTGCTGCTGGCTTTATAGACTACACTCGGCTGGTGTATCTTTTTTTTTTTTGCGATAGGGTTTTACAAAAATTAATTTATAAACATTAATTCACATGTTAATCAACCTGTATTTTAGGGATAAAATATCAAATTTTGGTCGTGTGCGTTACAAAAGATAAATAATTGTTGTACTAGTAAAGAGAAACGACTCGCGAAAGTGAAGTACTGTCACGTTTTCTGTTTTGGGTCGTCTGGTAGGTTAGGATAAGGAAACTTTAGTACGACAGTTTCTTGATGTTGGAAAACCACTGGAGGACGGACTGATGTGTTCATCACCTTACACAGCAGCGGAAAACTCCGAGGTAGAAGATGAACAGTTAACCATGAATCCCCATTGAGAATGATTAAAGCATTGAAACTATTTGAACCGTATAAGAAAGAACTCAAATTATACTCTCTAGAACGGAGACGAGAGAAATATTGTATTATATATACATGAAGAATACTGGAGGCAAGGTTCCAATTCAACACAATCAAATTATAAGATGATTGAAGGTATCAGAATCCCTGAGACTAGCCTTCCTCAGGCTATGATGGTCCATCCAGCGGCAGACCCCAACCTATTATAACGAATTGAATATAAAATCCGATCCCTCATAACAAAGTGTGATGTAAAGCCCTTGACCGCTGCCTTCAATATAACAACTCAAGAAGACGTTATATTGGCTGGATGCCTCTGGGGAGTAGTCTATAATCTATATTCTCATGACGCTCAATTTGCTTGATCTTCCTGAGAACCAGGAAGCTTGTTATTGCTTCCTAAAAGTTCCTTAAACTTTCGGAGTCATTCAGACTCAATTTCCTTTTCTTGTCTATTTAAGATTTGCCTTTTACTGTCAAATTACTATGAAATCGTAATTTTGTCTTATCTATACATATCTCATCATTATAATTTCATGCTAATGCTTTGGTAGTTTCAGCGCTCTAACTGTAAGCATTAGTTGTTTACTGTAACTATTTGTATAAACTATTAATATGTGCGAAAATAATTTATAAATCTAAGTAAATTATGAATGAAGGTTCGAAATTTCTAATTCTCGGGGATTAATTTTGCAGCTGCGACACTTCAAAAGAGGATACTCTGCCTTTGCAGATGGGTGTTCTATGTAGTAGGTTGTCGTCTTTAAGTGGGTGTTCTCTGCAGTTGGGTGTTAGTAAAACTTTCAAAATAATAAGTTGAAAGTCTGATCATCGCGCTCCTGAATATAAATGTTATCCTTCGAATTTTGCTTCTCTACGTTTCTTTGAATGTTCAAATCTTTTAAATGTATTTAAATTTAAATATGTTGTTTTTCAGTCATATAATACCAATATTAATAATATTAAGCTGCTATTGTTATTACTAATAATGAAGATTAACTAACACTGATGTATTCAATAAATTAATGGATTCCCCCTTGTTGGTACATATAAGTATTCAAATGTGTAATTCAAGACTATAAGATTTAAAAAAAATAAAAAGCTATTGAAAGTAATTACATAAATAAATTGTCAATTACAAAATTTGTACTTTAAATTACTTTTTTATCTTTATATAGAATAATAATATAGAATTTGTAAGTTATGGAATCTTGCTGCAGGCGTGTTAGACTATTCTCAGCCAGATTGTGGACTTAATTATATTTAAGACAAAATGAAAAAAAATTGAAATATTAAAAAACATGATTTTATGCATAACGGCAAAATTCGTAACCATGCATAAGCTCTTTGTATGTTAAAAGTGACAAAATTGTGCGGTATCAACCCAACTTAAGATTATCGTGCATTAAAGAAAATTTAAACACCAAAATATTGACGTGTCCTGGGACAAACGAATTTCAGTTCCAATAGGCTAGGTGGATTATCTAGATTCCGATCCTTCTGGCTCGGCTAAACCGTTGCATTATATACGAAGTGGTCATCCAGAGAACGCGATAGTTACAACCCACAAATCTTGTCATCATTTTCCAATACTAAAATCCTTATAAAAATTACCTCAGTTTAAGGATATTTTGTATTACTAAATAATATACCATATAAATCATGTACATAAATTTTACAAGGAAATACTTCATTACATAAACAGTGGTATAATTCTCAGTTAGTAAGTGTTTCGCATCATTATAGAGCATGAAACCTAAACCCCTAAATGTTATACTTTTTTGTGTTTGTTCTTAAATTATATGCAATTTTAGAGATTATATTTACATCAATTTACAAGGGAAATTATTACATTTACATATATATTATATAATTCTCAGTAAACCAATTTTCCATATTATCACCGAGCATGAGCCATAAACCCCATATGTTATACTTGTTCCTGCCTCGCAAGAACTTCACAATTCTGTCTACTGTGTAACCCTCCTGCCTGCTTATCCACACACAGTAACCCTCCTGCCTGCCTATCCACACACAGTAACCATCCTGCCTGTCTATCCACACACAGTAACCCTCCTGCTTGTCTATCCACACACAGTAATCCTGCCTGCCTATCCACACACAGTAACCCTCCTGCCTGCATATCCACACACAAAACATGTAATCAGAAAGTAGCATAATTATTGTATTTTTTATTTTCTTTCATTTTATATCAATATGAAATATTAAAAACTTCATGAAGTCCATTCTAATGCTTGGTCCACATAAAGATTTAAGAGTTTGTGTATTCAAATACAAAATAAAAATGTTTATTCAAGTAAAAGTACATACACAAAAGATGAGTTACAAACATAATGTTGGAGTTATAAATAGATCTAATACATACAATACCTAAAGCCACTAATATGCACAGAGTTTCGAGCAAAATTTCAATCCAGTTCACAAGATCCAGTCTTGTGAAATCCAGTTTACAAAAACAACTTTCTGCTTACAGAAATAAAATATATGCATATTGTTCTTAATTTCAGTACATTAGTCACACCTATTGTTGTCCTTAATTCCCATCATCACCATCCTATCACTAGAAGGGAGGGGCTTATGAATATAGCGATACAATAATTCACGTGGTTTTGGGGCAATAAATTTAACATGAAGGTTTGCCCATATTACTTGCCGGTTAAAGAGAGTATATGTCTCCTTTACTCTAGGAACTATATTTGGGAGCAGAACATCATACACTTGTTTACTGTTCATTAAAACACCTTCAGTATTACAAATCTGCCTGTGAACATCAATTGCACATAAATAAAAGTGAGTTGAAATAAAGGCAAGGTCAGTATGCTCTGGCAGATGTATCAAGTAGCTAACATGTAATTTACAAAATAATGCTCTAGTGCATATACACTTCCTCTGCATTATATCCTTGCAGAAGGTAACAAATAATATATCCAATGACTTATGGTACACATTCAGTATCCCTATTCCACCGTTCTTCTTACCTTTGCATAGATTAGTTCGTTTAATTGGTTGATATCTACCATACTATACATATCTATAAATAGTTTTGTCAGGCATGAATTATCGCCTCTGGGGAGTAGTCTATTATCTAAATTCTCATTACACTCAATTTGTTTGATCTTCCCGAGAACCAGGAAGCTTGTTAATGCTTTCTAAAAGTTCCTTAAGCTTTCTGAGTCTTTCAGACTCAGACTATCTTTTACTTTCAAATTACTATGAAAGCGTAATTTCGTCTTATCTATGCATATCTCATGATTATAATTTCATATTTATGCTTACCAGTTTCAGCGCTCTAACTGTAAGCATTAATTGCTTACTGTAACTATTAGTATAAACTACTTATCTGTGCGAAAATAATTTTTAAATCTAAATCAGTTATGAATGAAGGTTCTAAATTTGTTATTCTCCGGGGATTAATTATGCAGCTGCGACACTTCAAAAGAGGATAACCTGCCTTTGCAGGAGGTTGTCCTCTGTAGGTGGGTGTTCTATGCAGGAGGTTGCCCTCTGTAAGTGGGTGTTCTATGCAGGAGGTTGTCCTCTGTAAGTGGGTGTTCTATGCAGGAGGTTGTCCTCTGTAAGTGGGTGTTCTATGTAGGTGGGCGTTAGTACTGTAAAACTAATGACCAACAAAATAATAAGTTGAAAGTCTAATTATCGCGCTCCTGAATATAAATGTTATCATTCGATATTTGCTTCTCTACGTTTCTCTGAATATTCACATCACTTAATTATATTCCAATTTAAATATCTTGCATTTCAATCACATAATAACAATAGTAATACTGAGCAGCTATTGTTATTACTAATAATAATGATTAACTAACACTAACTTACTGCTGTATTCAATAAATTACTGAGTTCTCCGTATTGGTACATACAACTATTTAAAATGTGTAGTATAATATTAAAAGTTTTAAAATAAACTTTATAAGAAAAATTTATCTTATCAAAAGTCTTAATTTAATCATTTACATGAATAAAATATAAATGTTAAAATTTGTCTTTTCATTAAATCGTTTTATCACCACATAGTATATTATTATAGAATCTGTAAGTTAATGGAGCAGAGTTGCAGGCCCCTTAGAGTATTTTCAGCTGGTTATTTTGGTGTACAATTCATAATGACAAGATTTTAGTTTTTGAAGTTTAATAAATGTGTGTTTGTATATACCGGCAGTTCGCCACCTTGCTTGAGTTCCTCGTTTGTTATTGGGGACAAAATAATATTGATGTGTTCTTGTACTAATGACTTTTATTTCCGATAGGCTAGGTGGGTTGTCTAGAAACACTAGATTCCGATCCTTCTGGCTAGGCATTTTTTACGAAGTGGTCATCCAAAGAGTGCGACAGTTACAGTCTATATATCGTGAAATCTGAAAATAAATTACCTCAGTAGAAGAATGACAAATTTAAAGACAAACAAAAAATTCCAATGGGCAACCAAAAATAGCCTTGATGGCCAGCTGTGACAAACTTTGATTACTTCTGTATGGAAAATATCTTACCTTAACATGATCGCAGGAATGAAGCTTGAGTCAGATATAGTATAGTCATAGACCAGAATGTCTGACTCATTCTTGAGGTTTGAAGAACACTGAACACTTCAAGGTATATCTAACCACTGATGGTGTTCTACGAAGCACTGGTGCTCTCTCCAGTGAAATACTGTGTTCAACTCGTCCTCCTAATAGAACGTCGCATTTGACGTATACTTTACCTACGACCAAAAGTTGGCGCACTAGAAAATGGTAGCGGCTTACGAAATTTATATAATATCCCGTTTTCTGTTTTGGGTCCTCTGGTAGTTTAGAACAAGGGAACTTTAATACGACAGTTTCTTGACGTTGGAAAACCACTGGAGGACTGACTGACGTGTTCATCACCTTACAAAGCAGGGGAAAACTCCGAGGTAGAAGAAGTACAGTTAACCATAAATCCCTATTGAGAATGATTAAAGCATTGAAACTGCTAGATCCGTATCAGAGAGAACTCAAATTGGATTCACTTGAACGGAGACGAGGGAAATATTGTATAATATATGCATGAAAATACTGGAAGGCAAGAGTCCAAACCAACACAATCAAATTACAAGATAGTTGAAGGAATGAGAATCAGAGACAAATCTTTCTCAGGCTATAGTGGTTCATCCAGCGGCCGACCCCAACCTGTTATAACGAATTGAATAAAATAACAAATATAAAATCCGATCCTTTATAACAAAGTGTGATGTAAAGCCCTTGACCGCTGCCATCAATATAACGACTCAAGAAGACGTTATATTGACAGGATACCTCTGGGGAGTAATCTATAATCTATATTCTCATAACGCTCAATTTGCTTGATCTTCCCGAGAACCAGCAAGCTTGTTATTTCTTCCTAAAAGTTCTTTAAGCTTTCGGAGTCATTCAGACTCAATTCCCTTTTCTTGTTTATTTAAGACTTGACATTCAAATTACTATGAATGTCTTTTCTATGCATATGTATCTCATCAATATAATTTCATGCTAATGCTTTGCAAGTCTCAGCACTTTAACTGAAAAGATAAGTTGCTTACTGTAAGTATTTGCATAAACTTCTTATCAGTGCAAATATAATTGAAAAAATCTAAATCAATTATGAATGAAGGTTCTACATATCTAATTCTCGGGGATTAGTTTTGCAGCTGCGACGCTTCAAAACAAAAATAATTTGCTTTTGCAGGTGGTTGTGTGTAGGTGGGTGTTCTATGCAGGAGGTTGTCCCCCTGTAAGTGGGTGATCTATGAAGGAGGTTGTCCTATGTAAGTGGGTGTTCTAGGCAGGAAGTTTTCCTCTGTAGTTGGGTGTTCTATGCAGGAGATTGTCCTCTGTAGGTGGGTTTTCTATGCAGGAAGGTGTCCTCTGTAAGTGGATGTTCTATGCAAGCGGTTGTCCTCTGTAAATGGGTGTTCTATGCAGAAGGATGTCCTCTGTAAGTGAGTGGTTTATGCAGGAGGTTGTCCCCCTCTAAGTGGGTGTTTTATGCAGGTGGTGGCCCTTTGTAAGTGGGTGTTCCATTCAAGAGGTGGTCCTCTGTAAGTGGGTGTTCTATGCAGGTGGGTGTTAGTGCTTGAAAACTAATGACATACAAAATGATAAGTTGAAAGCCTGATCATCGCACTCCTAAATATAAATGTTATCCCTCGACGTTTTCTCTTCTACGTTTTTTTTGAATGTTCAAATCACTTAATGTATTCAAATTTAAATATGTTGTAATTCAATCATATGATACCAATAATAATATTACTCGAAATACTATTTTTATTACTAATAATTATGATTAACTAACACACTGTTGTATTCAATATATTACTGAATCCCTATAGTGTTCCATACAACTGATTAAAAAATGTGTTTTTAAGCCTATTAATTTAAAATAAATAAATAAAAAACATTTTCTTAAAAACTATAATTATAGAAATTAAATGTTTATGACAATATTTGTATTGTCGTTGATTAATTTTATTGTAGCACACGTTAATAATATAAAATTTGTAAGTTTTTGATCTTTGCTGCAGGCGTTATAGATTACACTCAGCTGGTATTGCTTGGCATATAATACTCCTATGTAGTTTTAAAATATAATTTTTGAACATTAATATATATGTTAATCAAACTGTTTTCTAAGGATTAAACGTCAAATTTCGTTCGAGTGCGTTACTTAAAAAAAATAATTGTTGCACTAGTTAAGGGAAACGGTTAGCGAAATTGACGTCTTGCCCCGTTTTCTGTTTTGCATCCTCTGATAGGTACGGATAAGGGGACTTTAGTACGTCAGTTTCTTGACGTCGGGAAACCTTGTGAGAACGGACTCTTTTTAAATACCGGCCGCTCGTAAGCTTGTATGAGCGCCTCGTCTGTTGTAGGTGAGAAAGTTTTATGCTATCAACCCAATGTAAAAATTGTCGTGCATTAAGAAAAATATGAACACTACGATATTGACGTGTTCTGGGACTAATGAATTTCAGTTCTGATAGGCTAGGTGGGTTGTCTAGATTCCGATCCTTCTGGCTAGGCTAAACCGTTGCATTGTTTCGAAGTGGTCATCCAGAGAACGCGATATTTACAACCCACAAATCGTGTCATCTCTCACCAATACTAAAATCTGCATATAAATTACCTCAGTAGAAGAATGACAAATTTAAAAACATAAAAATAAAGAATTATAATGGGCAACGAAAAATAGCTTTGATGGCCAGCTGTGACAAACTGATTATTTCTGTATGGAAAATATCTTCCCTTAATATGAACATAGGATTGAATCTGCAGTCAGATATTCTATAACCATAGACCAGAATGTCTAACTCATTCTTGAGGTTTGAAGTACAGTACACTGAACACTACAAGGTAGATTTAGGAAAGACTTGGGTAAATACTGGTTCGGTAACAGGGTTGTTGATTTGTGGAACCATTTACTGCGTAATTTGGTGGAGGTGGGGTCCCTCGATTGTTTCAAGGGTGGGTTGCACACGTATATGAGTGGGATTGGGTGGCTATGAATAGAAGTTGCCTCGTATGCCTCGAAGGCCAATAGGCCTTCTGCAGTTGCCTTTCTTCTTATGTGGTTAGATAAACCACTGATGGTGCTCAACGAAGTACTGGTGCTTTCTTTAGTGAAATACGGTTTTCAACCCGTCCTACTAATAGAACGTCGCGTTTTGACGTATACTTTACCTAAGACCAAAAGTTGGTGTACTAGAAAATGGTAGCGGCTTACGAAATTTACATAATGTCCTGTTTTGGGTCCTCTGGTAGGTTAGGATAAGGGAACTTTAGTACGACAGTTTCTTGACGTTGGAAAACCACTGCAGGACGGACTGACGTGTTCATCACCTTACAAAGCAGCGGAAAACTCCGTGGTAGAAGATGAACAGTTAACCATAAATCCCCATTGAGAATGATTAAAGCATTGAAACTACTTGAACCGTATAAGAAAGAACTCAAATAAAAGACATCTCTCTAGAACGGAGACGAGAGAAATATTATATCCCATATACATGAGAAATACTGGAAAGCAAGGTTCCAAAACAACAATCAAATTACAAGATGGTTGAAGGTATCAGAATCACAGAGACAAGCCTTCCTCAAGCTATGGTGGTCCATCCAGCTTCCGACTCAAACCTGTTATAACGAATTGAATATAAAATCCGATCTCTTATAACAAAGTGTGATGTAAAGCACTTGACCGCTGCCATCAATTGAACTACTCAAGAAGTCGTTATATTGACTGGATGCCTCTGGGGAGTAGTCTATAATCTATATTCTCATGAAGCTCAATTTGCTTGATGTTCCCGAGAACCAGCAAGCTTGTTATTGCTTCCTAAAAGTTCTTTAATCTTTCGGAGTCATTCAGACTCAGTTCCCTTTTCTTGTTTATTTATGACTTGCCTTTTACATTCAAATTACTATGAATGTCTTTTTTATGCATATGTATCTCATCAATATAATTTCATGCTAATGCTTTGCAAGTCTCAGCGCTTTAACTGAAAAGATAAGTTGCTTACTGTAAGTATTTGCATAAACTTCTTATCAGTGCAAATATAATTGAAAAAATCTAAATCAATTATGAATGAAGGTTCTACATATCTAATTCTCGGGGATTAGTTTTGCAGCTGAGACGCTTCAAAACAAAAATAATTTGCTTTTGCAGGTGGTTGTCTGTAGGTGGGTGTTCAAGGCAGGAAGCTGTTCTCTGTAAGTGGGTGTTCTCTTCAGGAGGGTGTTGTCTGTAGGTGGGTGTTCCATGCAGGAGGTTGTCCTATGTGAGTGGGAGTTCTAGGCAGGAGGTTTTCCTCTGTAGGTGGGTTTTCTATGCAGGAAGGTGTCCTCTGTAAGTGGATATTCTATGCAAGAGGTTGTCCTCTGAAAATGGGTGTTCTATGCAGAAGGATGTCCTCTATAAGTGAGTGGTTTATGCAGGAGGTTGTCCCCCTCTAAGTGGGTGTTTTATGCAGGTGGTGGCCCTTTGTAAGTGGGTGTTCCATTCAAGAGGTGGTCCTCTGTAAGTGGGTGTTCTATGCAGGTGGGTGTTAGTGCTTTAAAACTAATGACATACAAAATGATAAGTTGAAAGCCTGATCATCGCACTCCTAAATATAAATGTTATCCCTCGACGTTTTCTCTTCTACGTTTTTTTGAATGTTCAAATCACTTAATGTATTCAAATTTAAATATGTTGTAATTCAATCATATGATACCAATAATAATATTACTCGAAATACTATTTTTATTACTAATAATTATGATTAACTAACACACTGTTTTATTCAATATATTACTGAATCCCTATAGTGTTCCATACAACTGATTAAAAAATGTGTTTTTAAGCCTATTAATTTAAAATAAATATATAAAAAACATTTTCTTAAAAACGATAATTATAGAAATTAAATGTTGATGACAATATTTGTATTGTCGTTGATTAATTTTATTGTAGCACACGTTAATAATATAAAATTTGTAAGTTTTTGATCGTTGCTGCAGGCGTTATAGATTACACTCAGCTGGTATTGCTAGGCATATAATGGTCCTCTGTAGTTTCAAAATTTAATTTTTGAATATTAATATATATGTTAATCAAACTGTTTTCTAAAGATTAAACGAAAAAATTTCGTTCGAGTGCGTTACTTAAAAAAAAATAATTGTTGCACGTTAAGGGAAACGGTTAGCGAAATTGACGTCTTGCCCCGTTTTCTGTTTTGCATCCTCTGATAGGTACGGATAAGGGGACTTTAGTACGTCAGTTTCTTGACGTCGGGAAACCTTGTGAGAACGGACTCTTTTAAATACCGGCCGCTCGTAAGCTTGTAAGAGCGCCTCGTCTGTTGTAGGTGAGAAAGTTTTATGCTATCAACCCAATGTAAAAATTGTCGTGCATTAAGAAAAATATGAACACCACGATATTGACGTGTTCTGGGACTAATGAATTTCAGTTCTGATAGGCTAGGTGGGTTGTCTAGATTCCGATCCTTCTGGCTAGGCTAAACCGTTGCATTGTTTCGAAGTGGTCATCCAGAGAACGCGATATTTACAACCCACAAATCGTGTCATCTCTCACCAATACTAAAATCTGTATATAAATTACCTCAGTAGAAGAATGACAAATTTAAAGACATAAAAATAAAGAATTATAATGGGCAACGAAAAATATCTTTGATGGCCAGCTGTGACAAACTCTGATTATTTCTGTATGGAAAATATCTTCCCTTAATATGAACACAGGATTGAATCTGCAGTCAGATATTCTATAACCATAGACCAGAATGTCTAACTCATTCTTGAGGTTTGAAGTACAGTACACTGAACACTTCAAGGTAGATTTAGGAAAGACTTGGGTAAATACTGGTTCAGTAACAGAGTTGTTGATTTGTGGAACCATTTACTGCGTAATTTGGTGGAGGTAGGGTCCCTCGATTGTTTCAAGTGTGGGTTGGACACGTATATGAGTGGGATTGGGTGGTTATGAATAGAAGCTGCCTCGTATGGGCCAATAGGCTTTCTGCAGTTGCCTTTGTTCTTATGTGGTTAGATAAACCACTGATGGTGCTCTACGAAGTACTGGTGCTTTCTTTAGTGAAATACGGTTTTCAACCCATCCTACTAATAAACGTCGCGTTTTGACGTATACTTTACCTAAGACCAAAAGTTGGTGAACTAGAAAATGGTAGCGGCTTACGAAATTTACATAATGTCCTGTTTTGGGTCCTCTGGTAGGTTAGGATAAGGGAACTTTAGTACGACATTTTCTTGACGTTGGAAAACCACTGGAGGAGGGACTGATGTGTTCATCACCTTACAAAGCATCGGAAAACTCCGAGGTAGAAGATGAACAGTTAACCATAAATCCCCATTGAGAATGATTAAAGCATTGAAACTGCTTGAACCGTAGAAGAAAGAACTCAAATTGTATTCTCTAGAACGGAGACGAGAGAAATATTATATCCTATATACATGAGATATACTGGAAAGCAAGGTTCCAAAACAACAATCAAATTACAAGATGGTTGAAGGTATCAGAATCACAGACAAGCTTTTCTTAGGCTATGGTGGTCCATCCAGCGGCCGACCCAAACCTGTTATAACGAATTGAATATAAAATCCGATCCCTTATAACAAAGTGTGATGTAAAGCCCTTGACCGCTTTCATCAATATAACGACTCAAGAAGTCGTTATATTGACTGGATGCCTCTGGGGAGTAGCCTATAATCTATATTCTCATGATGCTCAATTTGCTTGATCTTCCCGAGAACCAGCAAGCTTGTTATCTCTTCCTAAAAGTTCTTTGAGCTTTCGGAGTCATTCAGACTCAATTCCCTTTTCTTTTTTGTTTAAGATTTTCCGTTAATTTCAAATTACTATGAAAGCGTATTTTTGTAACTGTAACTATCTTGGTAACGTATTTTTGTAACTGTAACTATCTTGGTAACGTATTTTTGTAACTGTAACTATCTTGGTAACGTATTTTTGTAACTGTAAATATCTTGGTAACGTATTTTTGGGTTGTAACTATCGCGTTCTCTGGATGACCACTTCGTAAAAAATGCAACCGTTAGGCCTAGCCTTAAGGATCAGAGTCTAGATAACCCACAGCCTATCGGAACTAAAGTTCATTAGTCCCAGGACCCGTCAGTATTGTGGTGTTTATATTTTCTTTAATGCAATTTAATTTTTACGTTGGGGTTGACAACGTAAAACTTTCTCACCAATAACAGACAAGGAGTTCATACAAAGTTACGAGCTGCCGGTATTTACAGAGTCCGTCCTCCAAAGGTTTCCCAACGTCAAAAAACTGTCGTACTAAAGTGCCCTTATCATAAGGACGAGAGTGCTAAACTGAATATTTCCTGTTATCATTTTCATGCAGTTATAACTGGGAGCAACAACCTACCAGAGTACCCAAAACAGAAAAATATGTCATTTTCGCGAGCTGCTTCCATTTACTAATACGGCAGTTTTTAGCCTTACGTAACGGATACGTATAAATAGCGACGTTCTTTGTAACAAAACAAGGTGACATGAGTCTTAACTCTGTAAATAAAAAATTAAACTGTAATTGAACTGCTTTAATAGTAACAAGTCAGCCAAGTGTAATCTAACATGGCTGCATCGTAACTCCATAATTTAAAAATTCTATATTATCATTCTTTTTGGTAAAAAAACTAACTAATGATAATACAAAATTTTATCATTAAAATTTAATTTACAAAATTATTGTTGATAAAATAAAAGTTTTTTGAAGTTTATTTTAAATCTTATACGCTTAAACTACTCATTTTTAATACAGTCATATGTAAAACTACTCTTGATTCATTTGGTTTGGTGGTGGGGGTGGGACGGTTAGAAATAGCTTACGCTACTCTATCTCTTTGAGGTGTATTTTTTTTCTTGTCTCAATAAACATACATGAACTTGAATTTGAACTTGGATCACTAATTTATTGAATACAATAGTGTGTTAGTCATTATTATTAGTAATAACAATAGTAGTGCAGGAAATATTACTAGTGGTATTAAATTAATGAAATACAACATATTTACTAGCAAGCTTGTTATAACGACTCAGGATGTCGTCATATTGACTGGACGCCTCTGGGGAGTACTCTATGATCTATATTCTCATGACGCTTAATTTGCTTGACCTTCCCGAGAACCAGCAAGCTTGTTATTGCTCCCTAAAAGTTCTTTAAGCTTTCGGAGTCATTCAGACTCAAATGCCTTTTCTTGTTTATTTAAGATTTGCCTTTTACTTTCAAATTACTATGAGAGCTCAATTTCGTCTTATTTATGCCAATATATCTCATCAATATAATTTCATGCTAATGCTTTCCCCAGTCTCAGAGCTCTAACTGAAAAGATAAGTTGCTTACTGTAACTATTTGCATAAACTTCTTATTGGTGCAAATATAATTGATAAATCTAAATCATTTATGAATGAAGGTTCTAAATTTCTTATTCTTGGGGATTAATTTTGCAGCTGCGACGCTTCAAAAAAGGATAATCTGCCTTTGCAGGTGGTTACCTGTAGGTGGATGTTCCTTGCAGGAGGTTGTCCTCTGTAAGTGTGTGTTCTACGCAGGAGGTTGTCCTCTGTAAGTAGGTGTTCTATGCAGGAGGTTGTCCTCTGTAAGTGGGTGTTCTTTGCAGGAGGTTGTCCTCTGTAAATAGGTGTTCTATGCAGGAGATTGTCTTCTGTAAGTTGGTGTTTTATGCAGGAGGTTGTCCTCTGTAAGTTGGTGTTCTATGCAGGAGGTTATCCTCTGTAAGTGGGTGTTCTATGCAGGAGATTGTCTTCTGTAAGTTGGTGTTCTATGCAGGAGGTTGTCCTCTGTAAGTGGGTGTTCTATGCAGGAGGTTGTTCTCTGTAAGTGGGTGTTCTATGCAGGAAGTTGTCCTCTTTAAGTGGGTGTTAGTACTGTAAAACTAATGTCCTACAAAATAATAAGTTTAAAGCCTGATAATTGCACTTATAAATATAAATGTTATTCTTCGATATTTGCTTCTCTATGTTTCTTTGAATGCTTAATTCACTTAAATGTTTGCAAATTTATATATGTTGTATTTCAATTATATAATACCAATAATAATATTTCCTGAACTACTATTTTTTTTACTAATAATAATTATTAACTAACACACTGTTATGTTAAATAAATTACCAAATCCCCGTAGTGTTAAATATAACTGTATTAAAAATATATAGTTTAGGCTTATAAGAATTTAAAGCAAATTAAACAAATTATTATGTTATAAAGAATAATTATATAAACAAATTGTAATAAAAGTTGTGTACTATGATTAGTTTTTCATTTGTACAAAAAATAATAATATAGAATTTGTAAACCTTTGAGCTTTGATGCAGTCCATTTAGACCATATTCAGCTGGGGTATTTAATCGTCTTAGTTATAATACTAAATTAATTTTGTTGTTAAAAATTATGAAACATATTCGCCCAGTTCTCGTACAAAGTAAGTAGAAATTTGCTTGAATGGGTTATATTAGGCCAAAAATTGTAGTATAAGAAAATGGAAGCTACTCGCGAAAGTGACGTAGTCCTGTTTTGGGTCCTTTGGTAGTCTAGGATAAGGGCACTTTAGTATGTCAGTTTCTTGACGTTTGAAACCTTAGTAGGACGGACTCTGTAAATACCGGCAGCTCGTAACTTTGCATGAGCTCCTCGTCTGTTATTGACGAGAAAGTTTTTTAGTTGAAATTGGTAGTTGGTAATTGATAGTTGGTAAAAATTGCCGTGAATTAAGGAAAATATATTTTCCTTAATATATATTTTCACCCACAATATTGACGTGTCCTGAGACTAATAAATTTTAGTTCCGATAGGCTGAGTGGGTTGTCTAGAAACTCTAGATTACGATCCATCTGGCTAGGCTAAACCGTTGCATTTTTTACGAAGTGGTCATCCAGAGAACGCGATAGTTGCAACCCACAAATTGTGTCATCTTTCGCCAATACTAATGTTTTTATATAAATTACCTCAGTAGAACAATAACAAATTTAAAGATATAAAAATAAAGAATTCCAATGGGCAAGGAAAAATAGCTTTGATGCCCAGCTGTGGCAAACCCTGATTACTTCTGTATGGAAAATATCTTGCCATAATATGAACACAGGGTTGAGCTGCAGTCAGATATACTACAGCCATAGACCGGAATGTCTGAGAGTGGAGAACACTGAACACTTCAAGGTATTTATAACCACTGATAGTGTTCTACGAAGCACTGGTGCTCTCTCCAGTGAAATACTGTGTTCAACTCGTCCTCCTAATAGAATGTTGCGTTTTGTCGTATAATTTACCTAAGACCAAAAATTGGCGTACTAGAAAATGGTAGTGGCTTACGAAATTGACATAATGTCCCGTTTTCTGTTTTGGGTCCTCTGGTAGGTTAGGATAAGGGCACTTTAGTACGACAGTTTCTTCGCGTTGAAAAACCACTGGAGGACGGACTAATATGTCTTCATCTTACAAATCAGGGGAAAACTCCGAGGTAGGAGATGTGCAGTTAACCATAAATCCCTAACGAGAATGATTAAAACATTGAAACTACTTGAACCTTATAAGAAAGAACTCAAATTGCATTCTCTAGAACGAAGACGTGAGAAATATTGTATTATATATACATGAGAAATACTGGAAGGCAAGAGTCCAAACTAACACAATCATATTACAATATAGTTGAAGGGATCAGAATCACGGAGACAAGCCTTCCTCAGGCTATGGTGGTCCATCCAGCGGCCGACCCCAACCAAATTATAACGAATTGAATATAACATCCGATCCCTTAAACAAAGTGTGATGTAAAGCCCTTGACCGCTGCCATCAATATTACGACTCAAGAAGACGTTATGTTGACAGGATGCCTCTGGGGAGTAGTCTATAATCAATATTTTCATGACGCTTAATTTGCTTGATCTTCCCGAGAACCAGCAAGCTTGTTATTGCTTCCTAAAAGTTCTTTAAGCTTTCGGAGTCATTCAGACTCAATTCCCTTTTCTTGTTTATTTAAGACTTGCTTTTTACATTTAAATAACTATGAATGTTTTTTCTATGCATATGTATCTCATCAATATAATTTCATGCTAATGCTTTGCAAGTCTCAGAGCTTTAACTGAAAAGATAAGTTGCTTACTGTAACTATTTGCATAAACTTCTTATCAGTGCAAATATAATTGAAAAAATCTAAATCAATTATGAATGAAGGTTCTACATTTCTAATTCTCGGGGATTAGTTTTGCAGCTGCGACGCTTCAAAACAAAAATAATTTGCCTTTGCAGGTGGTTGTCTGTAGGTGGGTGTTCAATGCAGGAAGCTGTCCTCTGTAAGTGGGTGTTCTCTTCAGGAGGGTGTTGTCTGTAGGTGGGTGGTCTATGCAGGAGGTTGTCCTATGTAAGTGGGTGTTCTAGGCAGGAGGTTTTCCTCTGTAGGTGGGTGTTCTATGCAGGAGATTGTCCTCTGTAGGTGGGTTTTCTATGCAGGAAGGTGTCCTCTGTAAGTGGATATTCTATGCAAGAGGTTGTCCTCTGTAAATGGGTGTTCTATGCAGAAGGATGTCCTCTGTAAGTGAGTGTTCTGTGCAGGAGGTTGTCCCCTCTAAGTGGGTGTTTTATGCAGGTGGTGGTCCTCTGTAAGTGGGTGTTCTATGAAGGTGGGTGTTAGTGCTTTAAAACTAATGACATACAAAATGATAAGTTGAAAGCCTGGGGCCGGATTCAGGAAAGTACTTACGAAGGTTTTTCCTCTTAGCTAAGAACGTTTTCCCTCTTAGCGCCTTCGTGGCGGCTACGTCCGTATTCAATTAGCTACCCTAAGTGGAAAAAACCTTCGTAAGTTCATTCCGGGATTTAAGTGTGGTTTCGACCACTCGTAGCTTTACGTAAACTGGATATGTCATTTTTTCTCTACTACATAAAACTGAGATCGATTTATGATATTGGAACATGACCAAAATATTATAGCTGGTGAATCTAGTGAAGAGGAGTCCTTCGTGTTAGTTATATATGCATTCTCTGCTTGAAACTTGAAATAAATATGTGTTTGATGATAGTAGAATTAGTTTTATAATAGCAAGATATTATACCAGTAGTTATTAAGTAAATAAACACTGGTGAACATGAAATATGAGAGAAGGTGATGAGCCCTGTCTGATGGGACCATTTACTATCACCAAATGCCCCTGTTCACCTAGTAGTAAGGGTGTACCTTAGCTATACATACCCATTTCTAATTTATTTAGTTTGGTTTTATTTTTAAATTAAATCTGGGTGAGACATAAAATAAAAATATGCTGCACAAATGATGTTAGGTAAGGAGAAGGGTAAAAATGTCACAAAGTTTATTCATTGAATACTTAAAGCTATAATTATGACTATATAGATTATTAAAAAAGAGAGAGGGAAGTAGGGGTCCAAGACCTCTTCCTGTTATACAATTTGGGTGTGGAACAAGTAATTATCAAAAGAAGACACCATGCCGGGAAGGCTATGTAGCAGTAAGGCATTGAGGTGAGGCAGCTACTTATTTGAGAAATGCTTATTTTATTTACCTTATAAGCTGAGGCAACTTATTTTATTTGAGGAATACTCAGCTGATTCCTCTACATTTAGCATGGAACAAATTTGTGTCCAAGACCTCTTCCTGTTACTCAATTTGGCTGTGTGTAACCAAACTAGAAGTGCTCTACAAATCAAGGGACCCAGAATGTGGAATGACCTCCCGAATCATGTCAAAGGCTGTACCTCACTCAACCAGTTTAGGAGTTAAACCAAGTACTGCCTAATTAACTCCATGTAACCTAACTTACCTCCTAAATGTCAACCCATGTCTTGCTATTTTTTAAACAACGCTGTTCACCAACATAGCAAATGCTGATTTATGCTATGTTAACCCCCCTTTTTGCATTTTTTATTCCTTCTTTCAACACAATTTATACCTAATCCCGATTACTATTAAGTTTTAGTCTGTGTTTTTTCCTACACACCTTGCCCGAAATGCAATGAGTATTAGTGGCTTTAGGTATTGTATGTACTAGCTCTGTCTATAAATCCAACATTATGTTTGTAAATCAACTGTATGTACTTTTCCTGAATAAAATGTACTTATTATTTATTTTTTAATCAGTAAGTATTAAAAGAAGGTACCAAGCTGGGAAGGCTATGTAGCACCATTGTGTGTAACAATAAACCAAATTTTTTTTTTTTACAAATAATGCACCTGTATGGTAAAACAAAACCTGTCAGCTATAAAAATATTGATGCAGTTATTTAAATGACAAATATAATGAAAGAAATATTACTGGTTTATTTTTATCCTATCTTTTTGTACTGTACAGTATATCCAAGGAAATGAAAAATTGAGACATAATGCACAATTTAATGAATGATTAGCATGGATTAGCAGTTCAAAAGAAATATGACTATTACATATCAACATGATATCTTAATGATCCATGGTCAACATGATTTAATAAGGATAATACAGTACTGAATTTGTAATAATACAAACTATAATTTAAAATCTTTATTACTGATTTTTTTTATTAAGAAGATTAGGTATACACAGCAATGTACTACTACCCTATTCTATATGGAATATTACACAGTGTAGATAAAAAACTAGCTATAAGTTTATCTAATACTCCCATCTCACAGGATGGTTAGACATACTGTACATGGAATCAATTTAGAAAATACCAGCCTCAATACAAAAAACAAATCAACTCTGACTAAACAACTCTAAGCAATTTTCACAAGAGGTAAGCACTGAATCATGGAACATTATATTATAATTACTCTTACCAGTTTCTACAAGACTCCTCTGAAACAATGTATTTTTAAACATGTTTAGGTATACACAGCAATGTACTGCTTCCCTATTCTGTATAAAGGACCACACAGTGTAGATAAAAAACCAGCTACAAGCTCATCCAACATCCTCACCTCACAGGATGGCCAGTCATACATGGAATTAGGAGAGAACAAAATACTTAATGCTGATCTATTAGCCTCCACTGGCAAAATCTGGGTGCAGCACAAGAATGTCTTCCAATATTCCTGAGTGTATGAAGTAATTATAGAGCTCGAAGTACCTCATACCATTTGGTATAAAGTCACTGATAACAGGACAATCACAGATATAGTGTTGGAGAGTATGTTCTCTCAGGTAGGACTGAAAACATATGTTTTTTTCCACCAAGAGGGCTATAAACCCATGGAACCGCCTACCCGCTGAAGCCTAAATGCCCAATTCCAGCTAAAAAATATCATTAAGACAATTGGCGGGCCCTTTAACAAGCCGCCGGCTTTCTGTCCTCTTCGAGGCCACTAGATAGTTAGTGGCCCTTGGGTAAATTCAGTAAATATATACAATAATTGTCAGCGCATCTTCCGAGCAACAAGGACAGTTACACAGTATCTCTTAGAATTACGTAGGTAAACAACAAATGTAACATATTTGTTTACTACAATGTCGGTGCTGGCTGTAGAAGTTGAAAAAAACATTGTTTTACTTCGAAATATACTAATTTTATAAGAAAATTCGACGTAAATAGGAGGCAGTAGAGCTCCGATAAGCCAGCGCTAAATCTTCAATATGAAGAATGTTGCTGCTCTCTGATTGGCCAAACGAAACATAGTAGTGACCTCTATCGGCACGCAGGTGAACCAACAAATTTCTTCCTAAGTGGACCTTATTGAATCGCACCTAAGCATCTTCTTAGGGCGCACTTAGGAACCTTCGTAGCAAACCCACTTACGAAGAAATACACAGAGCTTCCTGAATCTAGGTCCTGATCACCGCTCTCCTAAATATAAATGTTATCCCTCGACGTTTTCTCTTCTACGTTTTTTTGAATGTTCAAATCACTTAATGTATTCAAATTTAAATATGTTGTAATTCAATCATATGATACCAATAATATTATTACGTGAACTACTATTGTTATTACTAATAATTATGATTAACTAATACACTGTTGTATGCAACATATTACTGAATCCCAATATTGTTCCATACAACTGATTAAAAAAGTTATATTTTAAGCCTATTAATTAAAAAGAAATAAATAGAAAACAACTTTTTAAAAAAGGTAATTATAAAAATTTAATATTGATGACAATATTTTCATTGCCGTTAGTTCATTTTATTGTAGCACATGTTAATAATATAAAATTTGTAAGTTTTAGATCATTGCTGCAGGCGATATAGACTATACTCAGCTGGTATATAATAACAAAAAACTCTCCTATATTTTAAAAATTTAATTTTTGAACATTGATACAAATGTTAATCAAACTGTTTTCTAAGGATTAAACGTAGAGTTTTGTTCGGTGCGTTACTTAAAATAAATAATTGTTGCACTAGTTAAGGGAAACAGTTAGCGAAAGTGACGTCCTGCCCCGTTTTCTGTTTTGCATCCTCTGGTAGGTTAGGATTAGGGGACTTTAGTACGTCAGTTTCTTGACGTCGGGAAACCTCGTGAAAACGGACTCTTTAAATACCTTCCGCTCGTAAGCTTGTATGAGCGCCTCGTCTGTTGTAGGTGAGAAAGTTTTATGCTATCAACCCAATGTAAAAATTGTCGTGCATTAAGAAAAATATGAATACCACGATATTGACGTGTTCTGGGACTAATGAATTTCAGTTCTGATAGGCTAGGTAGGTTGTCTAGATTCCGATCCTTCTGGCTAGGCTAAACAGTTGCATTGTTTCGAAGTGGTCATCCAGAGAACGCGATATTTACAACCCACAAATCATGTCATCTCTCACCAATACTAAAATCTGTATATAAATTACCTCAGTAGAAGAATGACAAATTTAAAGACATAAAAATAAAGAATTACAATGGGGAACGAAAAATAGCTTTGATGGCCAGCTGTGACAAACTCTGATTACTTCTGTATGGAAAATATCTTCCCTTTATATGAACACAGGATTGAAGCTGCAGTCAGATATTCTATAACCATAGACCAGAATGTCTAACACATTCTTGAGGTTTGAAGTACAGTACACTGAACACTTCAAGGTAGATTTAGGAAAGACTTGGGTAAATACTGGGTCAGTAACAGAGTTGTTGATTTGTGGAACCATTTACTGCGTAATTTGGTGGAGGTGGGGTCCCTCGATTGTTTCAAGTGTGGGTTGGACACGTATATGAGTGGGATTGGGTGGTTATGAATAGAAGCTGCCTCGTATGGGCCAACAGGCCTTCTGCAGTTGCCTTTGTTCTTATGTGGTTAGATAAACCACAGATGGTGCTCTACGAAGTACTGGTGCTTTCTTTAGTTAAATACGGTTTTCAACCCGTCCTACTAATAGAACGTCGCGTTTTGACGTATACTTTACCTAAGACCAAAAGTTGGCGTACTAGAAAATGGTAGCGGCTTACGAAATTTACATAATGTCCTGTTTTGGGTCCTCTGGTAGGTTAGGATAAGGGAACTTTAGTTCGACAGTTTCTTGACGTTGGAAAACCACTGGAGGACGGACTGATGTGTTCATCACCTTACAAAGCAGCGGAAAACTGCGAGGTAGAAGATGAACAGTTAACCATAAATCCCCATTGAGAATGATTAAAGCATTGAAACTACTTGAACCGTATAAGAAAGAACTCAAATTGTACTCTCTAGAACGGAGACGAGAGAAATATTATATCCTATATACATGAGATATAACTGGAAAGCAAGGTTCCAAAACAACAATCAAATTACAAGATGGTTGAAGGTATCAGAATCACAGACAAGCCTTTCTTAGGCTATGGTGGTCCATCCAGCGGCCGACCCAAACCTGTTATAAGGAATTGAATATAAAATCCGATCCCTTATAACAAAGTGTGATGTAAAGCCCTTGACCGCTTCCATCAATATAACGACTCAAGAAGTCGTTATATTGACTGGATGCCTCTGGGGAGTAATCTATAATCTATATTCTCATGATGCTCAATTTGCTTGATCTTCCCGAGAACCAGCAAGCTTGTTATTGCTTCCTAAAAGTTCTTTGAGCTTTCGGAGTCATTCAGACTCAATTCCCTTTTCTTTTTTGTTTAAGATTTTCCGTTTATTTTCAAATTAATATGAAAGCGTATTTTTGTAACTGTAACTATCTTGGTAACGTATTTTTGTAACTGTAACTATCTTGGTAACGTATTTTTGTAACTGTAACTATCTTGGTAACGTATTTTTGGGTTGTAACTATCGCGTTCTCTGGATGACCACTTCGTAAAAAATGCAACCGTTAGGCCTAGCCTTAAGGATCAGAGTCTAGATAACCCACAGCCTATCGGAACTAAAGTTCATTAGTCCCAGGACCCGTCAGTATTGTAGTGCTTATATTTTCTTTAATGCAATTTAATTTTTACGTTGGGGTTGACAACGTAAAACTTTCTCACTAATAACAAACAAGAAGTTCATACAAAGTTACGAGCTGCCGGTATTTACAGAGTCCGTCCTCCTAAGGTTTCCCAACGTCAAAAAACTGTCGTACTAAAGTGCCCTTATCATAAGGACGAGAGTGTTAAACTGAATATTTCCTGTTATCATTTACATGCAGTTATAACTGGGAGCAACAACCTACCAGAGGACCCAAAACAGAAAAATATGTCATTTTCGCGAGCTGCTTCCATTTACTAATACGGCAATCTTTAGCCTTATGTAACGGATACGTATAAATAGCGACGTTCATTGTAAGAAATCAAGGTGACATGAGTCTTAATTCATTAAATAAAAAATTAAATGTTTCTGACACTGCACTAAATAGTTTCAAGTCAGCCAAGTGTAATCTAACATGGTTGCAGCATAACTCCATAATTTAAGAATTCTATATTATCATTCTTTTTATAAAAAAAGTAACTTATGATAATACAAAATTTTATCATTAAAATTCAATTTACAAAATTATTGTTGATAAAATAAAACTATTTTTAAAGTTTATTTTAAATATTTTAAGCTTAAACTACTCATTTTTAATACAGTCTTATGTAAAACTACTGGTGATTCATTTGGGTGGTGGGGGTGGGACGGTTAGAAATAGCTTAAGCTACTCTATCCCTTTGAGGTGTATTTTTTTTCTTGTCTCAATAAACATACATGAACTTGGATCAGTAATTTATTGAATACAATAGTGTGTTAGTTAGTCATTATTATTAGTAATAACAATAGTAGTTCAGGAAATATTGCTAGTGGTATTAAATTATTGAAATACAACATATTTACTAGCAAGCTTGTTATAACGACTCAGGATGTCGTCATATTGACTGGACGCCTCTGGGGAGTACTCTATGATCTATATTCTCATGACGCTCAATTTGCTTGACCTTCCCGAGAACCAGCAAGCTTGTTATTGCTCCCTAAAAGTTCTTTAAGCTTTCGGAGTCATTCAGACTCAAATGCCTTTTCTTGTTTATTTAAGATTTGCCTTTTACTTTCAAATTACTATGAGAGCTCAATTTCGTCTTATTTATGCCAATATATCTCATCAATATAATTTCATGCTAATGCTTTCCCCAGTCTCAGAGCTCTAACTGAAAAGATAAGTTGCTTACTGTAACTATTTGCATAAACTTCTTATTGGTGCAAATATAATTGATAAATCTAAATCATTTATGAATGAAGGTTCTAAATTTCTTATTCTTGGGGATTAATTTTGCAGCTGCGACGCTTCAAAAAAGGATAATCTGCCTTTGCAGGCTGGTGTTCTCAGTAGGTGGGTGTTCTATGCAGGAGGTTGTCCTCTGTAAGTGGGTGTTCTATGCAGGAGGTTGTATTCGGTAAGTGGGGTGTTCTATGCAGGAGGTTGTCCTCTGTAAGTAGGTGTTCTATGCAGGAGGTTGTCATCTGGAAGTGGGTGTTCTATGCAGGAGGTTGTCCTCTGTAAGTGGGTGTTCTATGCAGGAGGTTGTATTCGGTAAGTGGGGTGTTCTATGCAGGAGGTTGTCCTCTGTAAGTAGGTGTTCTATGCAGGAGGTTGTCATCTGGAAGTGGGTGTTCTATGCAGGAGGTTGTCCTCTGTAAGTGGGTGTTCTTTGCAGGAGGTTGTCCTCTGTAAATAGGTGTTCTATGCAGGAGATTGTCTTCTGTAAGTTGGTGTTTTATGCAGGAGGTTGTCCTCTGTAAGTTGGTGTTCTATGCAGGAGGTTGTCCTCTGTAAGTGAGTGTTCTATGCAGGAGGTTGTTCTCTGTAAGTGGGTGTTCTATGCAGGAAGTTGTCCTCTTTAAGTGGGTGTTCTCTATAGGTGGGTGTTAGTACTGTAAAACTAATGTCCTACAAAATAATAAGTTTAAAGCCTGATAATTGCACTTATAAATATAAATGTTATTCTTCGATATTTGCTTCTCTATGTTTCTTTGAATGCTTAATTCACTTAAATGTTTGCAAATTTATATATGTTGTATTTCAATTATATAATACCAATAATAATATTTCCTGAACTACTATTTTTTTTACTAATAATAATTATTAACTAACACACTGTTATGTTAAATAAATTACCAAATCCCCGTAGTGTTAAATATAACTGTATTAAAAATATATAGTTTAGGCTTATAAGAATTTAAAGCAAATTAAACAAATTATTATGTTATAAAGAATAATTATATAAACAAATTGTAATAAAAGTTGTGTACTATGATTAGTTTTTCATTTGTACAAAAAATAATAATATAGAATTTGTAAACCTTTGAGCTTTGATGCAGTCCATTTAGACCATATTCAGCTGGGGTATTTAATCGTCTTAGTTATAATACTAAATTAATTTTGTTGTTAAAAATTATGAAACATATTCGCCCAGTTCTCGTACAAAGTAAGTAGAAATTTGCTTGAATGGGTTATATTAGGCCAAAAATTGTAGTATAAGAAAATGGAAGCGACTCGCGAAAGTGACGTAGTCCTGTTTTGGGTCCTCTGGTAGGGTAGGATAAGGGCACTTTAGTACGTCAGTTTCTTGACGTTGGGAAACCTTAGCAGGACGGACTCTGTAAATACCGGCAGCTCGCAACTTTGCATGAGCTCCTCGTTTGTTATTGGCGAGAAAGTTTTTTAGTTGTCAACCCCAACGTAAAAATTGCCGTGAATTAAGGAAAATATATTTTCCTTAATATATATTTTTACCCACAATATTGACGTGTCCTGAGACTAATAAATTTTAGTTCCGATAGGCTGGGTAGATTGTCTAGAAACTCTAGATTACGATCCATCTGGCTAGGCTAAACCGTTGCTTTTTTACGAAGTGGTCATCCAGAGAACGCGATAGTTGCACCCCACAAATTGTGTCATCTTTCGCCAATACTAATGTTTTTATATAAATTACCTCAGTAGAACAATAACAAATTTAAAGATATAAAAATAAAGAATTCCAATGGGCAAGGAAAAATAGCTTTGATGCCCAGCTGTGACCAACTCTGATTACTTCTGTATGGAAAATATCTTACCTTAATATGAACACCGGGTTGAGCTGCAGTCAGATATACTACAGCCATAGACCGGAATGTCTGAGAGTGGAGAACACTGAACACTTAAAGGTATTTATAACCACTAATGGTTCTCTACGAAGCATTAGTGCTCTCTCCAGTGAAATACTGTGTTCAACTCGTCCTCCTAATAGAATGTTGCGTTTTGTCGTATACTTTACCTAAGACCAAAAATTGGCGTACTAGAAAATGGTAGCGGCTTAAGAAATTGACATAATGTCCTGTTTTCTGTTTTGGGTCCTCTGGTAGGTTAGGATAAGGGCACTTTAGTACGACAGTTTCTTCGCGTTCAAAAACCACTGGAGGACGGACTAATATGTCTTCATCTTACAAATCAGGGGAAAACTCCGAGGTAGGAGATGTACAGTTAACCATAAATCCCTAACGAGAATGATTAAAGCATTAAAACTACTTGAACCTTATAAGAAAGAACTCAAATTGCATTCTCTAGAACGAAGACGTGAGAAATATTGTATTATATATACATGAGAAATACTGGAAGGCAAGAGTCCAAACTAACACAATCATATTACAATATAGTTGAAGGGATCAGAATCACGGAGACAAGCCTTCCTCAGGCTATGGTGGTCCATCCAGCGGCCGACCCCAACCAAATTATAACGAATTGAATATAACATCCGATCCCTTAAACAAAGTGTGATGTAAAGCCCTTGACCGCTGCCATCAATATAACGACTCAAGAAGACGTTATATTGACAGGATGCCTCTGGGGAGTAGTCTATAATCTATATTTTCATGACGCTTAATTTGCTTGATCTTCCCGAGAACCAGCAAGCTTGTTATTGCTTCCTAAAAGTTCTTCAAGCTTTCGGAGTCATTCAGACTCAATTCCCTTTTCTTGTTTATTTAAGACTTGCTTTTTACATTTAAATAACTATGAATGTTTTTTCTATGCATATGTATCTCATCAATATAATTTCATGCTAATGCTTTGCAAGTCTCAGCGCTTTAACTGAAAAGATAAGTTTCTTACTGTAACTATTTGCATAAACTTCTTATCAGTGCAAATATAATTGAAAAAATCTAAATCAATTATGAATGAAGGTTCTACATATCTAATTCTCGGGGATTAGTTTTGCAGCTGCGACGCTTCAAAACAAAAATAATTTGCCTTTGCAGGTGGTTGTCTGTAGGTGGGTGTTCAATGCAGGAAGCTGTCCTCTGTAAGTGGGTGTTCTTTTCAGGAGGGTGTTGTCTGTAGGTGGGTGGTCTATGCAGGAGGTTGTCCTATGTAAGTGGGTGTTCTAGGCAGGAGGTTTTCCTCTGTAGGTGGGTGTTCTATGCAGGAGATTGTCTTCTGTAGGTGGGTTTTCTATGAGGAAGGTGTCCTCTGTAAGTGGATGTTCTATGCAAGCGGTTGTCCTCTGTAAATGGGTGTTCTATGCAGAAGGATGTCCTCTGTAAGTGAGTGGTTTATGCAGGAGGTTGTCCCCCTCTAAGTGGGTGTTTTATGCAGGTGGTGGCCCTTTGTAAGTGGGTGTTCCATTCAAGAGGTGGTCCTCTGTAAGTGGGTGTTCTATGCAGGTGGGTGTTAGTGCTTTAAAACTAATGACATACAAAATGATAAGTTGAAAGCCTGATCATCGCACTCCTAAATATAAATGTTATCCCTCGACGTTTTCTCTTCTACGTTTTTTTGAATGTTCAAATCACTTAATGTATTCAAATTTAAATATGTTGTAATTCAATCATATGATACCAATAATAATATTACTTGAAATACTATTTTTATTACTAATAATTATGATTAACTAATACACTGTTGTATTCAATATATTACTGAATCCCTATATTGTTCCATACAACTGATTAAAAAATGTGTTTTTTATGCCTATTAATTTGAAAAAAATAAATAAAAAACATTTTTTTAAAAACGATAATTATAGAAATTAAATGTTGATGACAATATTTGTATTGTCGTTAGTTAATTTTATTGTAGCACATGTTAATAATATAAAATTTGTAAGTTTTAGATTTTTGCTGCAGGCGTTATAGATTACACTCAGCTGGTATTGCTTGGCATACAGTTGTCCTCAGTTTTTTCAAAATTTAATTTTTGAACATTAATATATATGTTAATCAAACTTTTTTCTAAGGATTAAACGTCAAATTTCGTTCGAGTGCGTTACTTAAAAAAATATTTGTTGCACTAGTTAAGGGGGCATATCGGTGTAAAATTAAAAGTGGTTCAATTTGCTTATAAATTTTTTTATGAAATGGTTATAGAAAGGGCTGCAGCTGGTCCAAGTTTCATCATCACACCCTAAACAGAAAAGGAGAAAAAAAATAAACAACGAATTTTCAAATAGTTTCAGGGAACACATGTGTCAACTAAAATCATTTCTATAACACTCAGATATTGAATTAAGCACATAATAAAGGATTCTAGTGATCAGTTTTATCAAAAAAGTGTTTAGTGCAATAATATAATTTTTCAAAGTTACCCTACTAAAAAAATATGCAATATATGATATTTATAAATTTTTATAAAATCAACAAATAGACTTTGGACTAAAATGTCTACTAGAGTCTGTAGAAGCACAAACGCTACATATAAGGTGTAATTTGCATGTAAATTGATTAATAAATGAAAGCTCTGAAATAATTTGAAGGTGTAAATTACTTTCCAGAGTAAAATAAAGATCCAAGTTCGGCCACCTGTAGCTGAGCTTGACTTCGACAGATTTCGTTCATAATTGGCACCCTTGCAGATAGGCATCCATTGAGCAAGGTGTGCAAGTTTCATGCAAATCCCTTGATAACAAACGAGAAAAAAAAATTGGCCAAAAAAAAAAGAAAAAGGAAAAAAAAAATTTTAAATATAAATATATTGAACATACATATTACAATTATTACAAGAGTTTGTGCTTCTACAGCACATAGTAGACATTTTAGTTGACACATGTGTTCCCTGAGATTATTTGAGAATGTTGAACATTCATTGCATAATACGTTGTGTATTTTTTTTCTCCTTTTCTGTTTAGGGTGTGATAGTGAAACTTGGACCAGTTGCAGCCCTTTCTATAACCATTTCATAAAAAAAATTATAAGCAAATTGAACAATTTTAATTTATAACGATATTTTTCGATATGCCCCCTTAAGGGAAACGGTTAGTGAAAGTGACTTCCTGCCCCGTTTTCTGTTTTGCATCCTCTGATAGGTACGGATAAGGGGACTTTAGTACGTCAGTTTCTTGACGTCGGGAAACCTTGTGAGAACGGACTCTTTAAATACCGGCCGCTCGTAAGCTTGTATGAGCGCCTCGTCTGTTGTAGGTGAGAAAGTTTTATGCTATCAACCCAATGTAAAAATTGTCGTGCATTAAGAAAAATATGAACACCACGATATTGACGTGTTCTGGGACTAATGAATTTCAGTTCTGATAGGCTAGGTGGGTTGTCTAGATTCCGATCCTTCTGGCTAGGCTAAACCGTTGCATTGTTTCGAAGTAGTCATCCAGAGAACGCGATATTTACAACCCACAAATCGTGTCATCTCTCACCAATACTAAAATCTGTATATAAATTACCTCAGTAGAAGAATGACAAATTTAAAGACATAAAAATAAAGAATTATAATGGGCAACGAAAAATAGCTTTGATAGCCAGCTGTGACAAACTGATTATTTCTGTATGGAAAATATCTTCCCTTAATATGAACACAGGATTGAATCTGCAGTCAGATATTCTATAACCATAGACCAGAATGTCTAACTCATTCTTGAGGTTTGAAGTACAGTACACTGAACATTACAAGGTAGATTTAGGAAAGACTTGGGTAAATACTGGTTCGGTAACAGAGTTGTTGATTTGTGGAACCATTTACTGCGTAATTTGGTGGAGGTGGGGTCCCTCGATTGTTTCAAGTGTGGGTTGGACACGTATATGAGTGGGATTGGGTGGTTATGAATAGAAGCTGCCGCGTATGAGCCAATAGGCTTTCTGCAGTTGCCTTTGTTCTTATGTGGTTAGATAAACCACTGATGGTGCTCTACGAAGTACTGGTGCTTTCTTTAGTGAAATACGGTTTTCACCCCGTCCTACTAATAGAACGTCGCATTTTGACGTATACTTTACCTAAGACCAAAAGTTGGTGTACAAGAAAATGGTAGCGGCTTACGAAATTTACATAATGTCCTGTTTTGGGTCCTCTGGTAGGTTAGGATAAGGGAACTTTAGTACGACAGTTTCTTGACGTTGGAAAACCACTGGAGGACGGACTGACGTGTTCATCACCTTACAAAGCAGCGGAAAACTCCGAGGTAGAAGATGAACAGTTAACCATAAATCCCCATTGAGAATGATTAAAGCATTGAAACTACTTGAACCGTATAAGAAAGAACTCAAATAAAAGACATCTCTCTAGAACGGAGACGAGAGAAATATTATATCATATATACATGAGAAATACTGGAAAGCAAGGTTCCAAAACAACAATCAAATTGCAAGATGGTTGAAGGTATCAGAATCACAGAGACAAGCCTTCCTCAGGCTATGGTGGTCCATCCAGCTTCCGACTCAAACCTGTTATAACGAATTGAATATAAAATCCGATCTCTTATAACAAAGTGTGATGTAAAGCACTTGACCGCTGCCATCAACAGAACTACTCAAGAAGTCGTTATATTGACTGGATGCCTCTGGGGAGTAGTCTATAATCTATATTCTCATGAAGCTCTATTTGCTTGATGTTCCCGAGAACCAGCAAGCTTGTTATTGCTTCCTAAAAGTTCTTTGAGCTTTCGGAGTCATTCAGACTCAATTCCCTTTTCTTTTTTGTTTAAGATTTTCCGTTTATTTTCAAATTAATATGAAAGCGTATTTTTGTAACTGTAACTATCTTGGTAACGTATTTTTGTAACTGTAACTATCTTGGTAACGTATTTTTGGGTTGTAACTATTGCGTTCTCTGGATGACCACTTCGTAAAAAATGCAACCGTTAGACCTAGCCTTAAGGATTGGAATCTTGATAACCCACAGCCTATCGGAACTAAAGTTCATTAGTCCCAGGACCCGTCAGTATTGTGGTGTTTATATTTTCTTTAATGCAATTTAATTTTTACGTTGGGGTTGACAACGTAAAACTTTCTCACCAATAACAGACAAGAAGTTCATACAAAGTTACGAGCTGCCGGTATTTACAGAGTCCGTCCTCCTAAGGTTTCCCAACGTCAAAAAACTGTCGTACTAAAGTGCCCTTATCATAAGGACGAGAGTGTTTAACTGAATATTTCCTGTTATCATTTACATGCAGTTATAACTGGGAGCAACAACCTACCAGAGGACCCAAAACATAAAAATATGTCATTTTCGCGAGCTGCTTCCATTTACTAATACGGCAATCTTTAGCCTTATGTAACGGATACGTATAAATAGCGACGTTCTTTGTAAGAAATCAAGGTTACATGAGTCTTAATTCATTAAATAAAAAATTAAATGTTTCTTATACTGTACTAAATAGTTTCAAGTCAGCCAAGTGTAATCTAACATGGCTGCAGCATAACTCCATAATTTAAAAATTCTATATTATCATTCTTTTTATAAAAAAAGTAACCTATGATAATACAAAATTTTATCATTAAAATTCAATTTACAAAATTATTGTTAATAAAATAAAACTATTTTTAAAGTTTATTTTAAATCTTTTAAGCTTAAACTACTCATTTTTAATACAGTCTTATGTAAAACTACTGGTGATTCATTTGGGCGGTGGGGGTGGGACGGTTAGAAATAGCTTAAGCTACTCTATCCCTTTGAGGTGTATTTTTTTTCTTGTCTCAATAAACATACATGAACTTGGATCAGTAATTTATTGAATACAATAGTGTGTTAGTTAGTCATTATTATTAGGAATAACAATAGTAGTTCAGGAAATATTGCTAGTGGTATTAAATTATTGAAATACAACATATTTACTAGCAAGCTTGTTATAACGACTCAGGATGTTGTCATATTGACTGGACGCCTCTGGGGAGTACTCTATGATCTATATTCTCATGACGCTCAATTTGCTTGACCTTCCCGAGAACCAGCAAGCTTGTTATTGCTTCCTAAAAGTTCTTTAAGCTTTCGGAGTCATTCAAACTCAAATGCCTTTTCTTGTTTATTTAAGATTTGCCTTTTACTTTCAAATTACTATGAGAGCTCAATTTCGTCTTATTTATGCCAATATATCTCATCAATATAGTTTCTTGCTAATGCTTTCCCCAGTCTCAGAGCTCTAACTGAAAAGATAAGTTGCTTACTGTAACTATTTGCATAAACTTCTTATTGGTGCAAATATAATTGATAAATCTAAATCATTTATGAATGAAGGTTCTAAATTTCTTATTCTTGGGGATTAATTTTGCAGCTGCGACGCTTCAAAAAGGATAATCTGCCTTTGCAGGTGGTTATCCTCTGTAAGTGGGTGTTCTATGCAGGAGGTTGTATTCGGTAAGTGGGGTGTTCTATGCAGGAGGTTGTCCTCTGTAAGTAGGTGTTCTATGCAGGAGGTTGTCATCTGGAAGTGGGTGTTCTATGCAGGAGGTTGTCCTCTGTAAGTGGGTGTTCTTTGCAGGAGGTTGTCCTCTGTAAATAGGTGTTCTATGCAGGAGATTGTCTTCTGTAAGTTGGTGTTTTATGCAGGAGGTTGTCCTCTGTAAGTTGGTGTTCTATGCAGGAGGTTGTCCTCTGTAAGTGGGTGTTCTATGCAGGAGGTTGTTCTCTGTAAGTGGGTGTTCTATGCAGGAAGTTGTCCTCTTTAAGTGGGTGTTCTCTATAGGTGGGTGTTAGTACTGTAAAACTAATGTCCTACAAAATAATAAGTTTAAAGCCTGATAATTGCACTCATAAATATAAATGTTATTCTTCGATATTTGCTTCTCTATGTTTCTTTGAATGCTTAATTCACTTAAATGTTTGCAAATTTATATATGTTGTATTTCAATTATATAATACCAATAATAATATTTCCTGAACTACTATTTTTTTTACTAATAATAATTATTAACTAACACACTGTTATGTTAAATAAATTACCAAATCCCCGTAGTGTTAAATATAACTGTATTAAAAATATATAGTTTAGGCTTATAAGAATTTAAAGCAAATTAAACAAATTATTATGTTATAAAGAATAATTATATAAACAAATTGTAATAAAAGTTGTGTATTATGATAAGTTTTTCATTTTTACAAAAAATAATAATATAGAATTTGTAAACCTTTGAGCTTTGATGCAGTCCATTTAGACCATATTCAGCTGGGGTATTTAATCGTTTAGTTATAATACTAAATTAATTTTGTTGTTAAAAATTATGAAACATATTCGTCCAGTTCTCGTACAAAGTAAGTAGAAATTTGCTTGAATGGGTTATATTAGGCCAAAAATTGTAGTATAAGAAAATGGAAGCGACTCGCGAAAGTGACGTAGTCCTGTTTTGGGTCCTTTGGTAGTTTAGGATAAGGGCACTTTAGTATGTCAGTTTCTTGACGTTTGAAACCTTAGCAGGACGGACTCTGTAAATACCGGCAGCTCGTAACTTTGCATGAGCTCCTCGTCTGTTATTGACGAGAAAGTTTTTTTAGTTGTCAACCCCAACGTAAAAATTGCCGTGAATTAAGGAAAATATATTTTCCTTAATATATATTTTCACCCACAATATTGACGTGTCCTGAGACTAATAAATTTTAGTTCCGATAGGCTGAGTGGGTTGTCTAGAAACTCTAGATTACGATCCATCTGGCTAGGCTAAACCGTTGCATTTTTTACGAAGTGATTATCCAGAGAACGCCATAGTTGCAACCCACAAATTGTGTCATCTTTCGCCAATACTAATGTTTGTATATAAATTACCTTAGTTGAACAATAACAAATTTAAAGATATAAAAATAAAGAATTCCAATGGGCAAGGAAAAATAGCTTTGATGCCCAGCTTTGACAAACCCTGATTACTTCTGTATGGAAAATATCTTGCCATAATATGAACACAGGGTTGAGCTGCAGTCAGATATACTACAGCCATACACCGGAATGTCTGAGAGTGGAGAACACTGAACACTTCAAGGTATTTATAACCACTGATAGTGTTCTACGAAGCACTGGTGCTCTCTCCAGTGAAATACTGTGTTCAACTCGTCCTCCTAATAGAATGTTGCGTTTTGTCGTATACTTTACCTAAGACCAAAAATTGGCGTACTAGAAAATGGTAGTGGCTTACGAAATTGACATAATGTCCCGTTTTCTGTTTTGGGTCCTCTGGTAGGTTAGGATAAGGGCACTTTAGTACGACAGTTTCTTCGCGTTGAAAAACCACTGGAGGACGGACTAATATGTCTTCATCTTACAAATCAGGGGAAAACTCCGAGGTAGGAGATGTACAGTTAACCATAAATCCCTAACGAGAATGATTAAAACATTGAAACTACTTGAACCTTATAAGAAAGAACTCAAATTGCATTCTCTAGATCGAAGACGTGAGAAATATTGTATTATATATACATGAGAAATACTGGAAGGCAAGAGTCCAAACTAACACAATCATATTACAATATAGTTGAAGGGATCAGAATCACGGAGACAAGCCTTCCTCAGGCTATGGTGGTCCATCCAGCGGCCGACCCCAACCGAATTATAACGAATTGAATATAACATCCGATCCCTTAAACAAAGTGTGATGTAAAGCCCTTGACCGCTGCCATCAATATAACGACTCAAGAAGACGTTATATTGACAGGATGCCTCTGGGGAGTAGTCTATAATCTATATTTTCATGACGCTTAATTTGCTTGATCTTCCCGAGAACCAGCAAGCTTGTTATTGCTTCCTAAAAGTTCTTTAAGCTTTCGGAGTCATTCAGACTCAATTCCCTTTTCTTGTTTATTTAAGACTTGACATTCAAATTACTATGAATGTCTTTTCTATGCATATGAATCTCATCAATATAATTTCATACTAATGCTTTGCAAGTCTCAGCGCTTTAACTGAAAAGATAAGTTGCTTACTGTAAGTATTTGCATAAACTTCTTATCAGTGCAAATATAATTGAAAAAATCTAAATCAATTATGAATGAAGGTTCTACATTTCTAATTCTCGGGGATTAGTTTTGCAGCTGCGACGCTTCAAAACAAAAATAATTTGCCTTTGCAGGTGGTTGTCTGTAGGTGGGTGTTCAATGCAGGATGCTGTTCTCTTCAGGAGGGTGTTGTCTGTAGGTGGGTGTTCTATGCAGGAGGTTGTCCCCCTGTAAGTGGGTGATCTATGAAGGAGGTTGTCCTATGTAAGTGGGTGTTCTAGGCAGGAGGTTTTCCTCTGTAGTTGGGTGTTCTATGCAGGAGATTGTCCTCTGTAGGTGGGTTTTCTATGCAGGAAGGTGTCCTCTGTAAGTGGATGTTCTATGCAAGCGGTTGTCCTCTGTAAATGGGTGTTCTATGCAGAAGGATGTCCTCTGTAAGTGAGTGGTTTATGCAGGAGGTTGTCCCCCTCTAAGTGGGTGTTTTATGCAGGTGGTTGCCCTTTGTAAGTGGGTGTTCCATTCAAGAGGTGGTCCTCTGTAAGTAGGTGTTCTATGCAGGTGGGTGTTAGTGCTTTAAAACTAATGACATACAAAATGATAAGTTGAAAGCCTGATCATCGCACTCCTAAATATAAATGTTATCCCTCGACGTTTTCTCTTCTACGTTTTTTTGAATGTTCAAATCACTTAATGTATTCAAATTTAAATATGTTGTAATTCAATCATATGATACCAATAATAATATTACTCGAAATACTATTTTTATTACTAATAATTATGATTAACTAACACACTGTTGTATTCAATATATTACTGAATCCCTATAGTGTTCCATACAACTGATTAAAAAATGTGTTTTTAAGCCTATTAATTTAAAATAAATAAATAAAAAACATTTTCTTAAAAACGATAATTATAGAAATTAAATGTTGATGACAATATTTGTATTGTCGTTGATTAATTTTATTGTAACACACGTTAATAATATAAAATTTGTAAGTTTTTGATCTTTGCTGCAGGCGTTATAGATTACACTCAGCTGGTTGGGCTAGGCATATAATGGTCCTCTGTAGTTTCGAAATTTAATTTTTGAACATTAATATATATGTTAATCAAACTGTTTTCTGAGGATTAAACGTCAAATTTCGTTCAGTGCGTTACTTAAAAAAAATAATTGTTGCACTAGTTAAGGGAAACGGTTATCGAAATTGACGTCTTGCCCCGTTTTCTGTTTTGCATCCTCTGATAGGTACGGATAAGGGGACTTTAGTACGTCAGTTTCTTGACGTCGGGAAACCTTGTGAGAACGGACTCTTTTAAATACCGGCCGCTCGTAAGCTTGTATAAGCGCCTCGTCTGTTGTAGGTGAGAAAGTTTTATGCTATCAACCCAATGTAAAAATTGTCGTGCATTAAGAAAAATATGAACACCACGATATTGACGTGTTCTGGGACTAATGAATTTCAGTTCTGATAGGCTAGGTGGGTTGTCTAGATTCCGATCCTTCTGGCTAGGCTAAACCGTTGCATTGTTTCGAAGTGGTCATCCAGAGAACGCGATATTTACAACCCACAAATCGTGTCATCTCTCACCAATACTAAAATCTGTATATAAATTACCTCAGTAGAAGAATGACAAATTTAAAGACATAAAAATAAAGAATTATAATGGGCAACGAAAAATATCTTTGATGGCCAGCTGTGACAAACTCTGATTATTTCTGTATGGAAAATATCTTCCCTTAATATGAACACAGGATTGAATCTGCAGTCAGATATTCTATAACCATAGACCAGAATGTCTAACTCATTCTTGAGGTTTGAAGTACAGTACACTGAACACTACAAGGTAGATTTAGGAAAGACTTGGGTAAATACTGGTTCGGTAACAGGGTTGTTGATTTGTGGAACCATTTACTGCGTAATTTGGTGGAGGTGGGGTCCCTCGATTGTTTCAAGTGTGGGTTGGACACGTATATGAGTGGGATTGGGTGGTTATGAATAGAAGTTGCCTCGTATGCCTCGAAGGCCAATAGGCTTTCTGCAGTTGCCTTTGTTCTTATGTGGTTAGATAAACCACTGATGGTGCTCTACGAAGTACTGCTGCTTTCTTTAGTGAAATACGGTTTTCAACCCGTCCTACTAATAGAACGTCGCGTTTTGACGTATACTTTACCTAAGACCAAAAGTTGGCGTACTAGAAAATGCTAGCGGCTTACGAAATTTACATAATGTCCTGTTTTGGGTCCTCTGGTAGGTTAGGATAAGGGAACTTTAGTACGACAGTTTCTTGACGTTGGAAAACCACTGGAGGACGGACTGAAGTGTTCATCACCTTACAAAGCAGCGGAAAACTCCGAGGTAGAAGATGAACAGTTAACCATAAATCCCCATTGAGAATGATTAAAGCATTGAAACTACTTGAACCATATAAGAAAGAACTCAAATTAAAGACATCTCTCTAGAACGGAGACGAGAGAAATATTATATCATATATACATGAGAAATACTGGAAAGCAAGGTTCCATAACAACAATCAAATTACAAGATGGTTGAAGGTATCAGAATCACAGAGACAAGCCTTCCTCAAGCTATGGTGGTCCATCCAGCTTCCGACTCAAACCTGTTATAACGAATTGAATATAAAATCCGATCTCTTATAACAAAGTGTGATGTAAAGCACTTGACCGCTGCCATCAATAGAACTACTCAAGAAGTCGTTATATTGACTGGATGCCTCTGGGGAGTAGTCTATAATCTATATTCTCATGACGCTCAATTTGCTTGATCTTTCCGAGAACCAGCAAGCTTGTTATTGCTTCCTAAAAGTTCTTTAAGCTTTCGGAGTCATTCAGACTCAGTTCCCTTTTCTTGTTTATTTATGACTTGCCTTTTACATTCAAATTACGATGAATGTCTTTCTATGCATATGTATCTCATCAATATAATTTCATGCTAATGCTTTGGAAGTCTCAGCGCTTTAACTGAAAAGATAAGTTGCTTACTGTAAGTATTTGCATAAACTTCTTATCAGTGCAAATATAATTGAAAAAATCTAAATCAATTATGAATGAAGGTTCTACATATCTAATTCTCGGGGATTAGTTTTGCAGCTGAGACGCTTCAAAACAATAATAATTTGCTTTTGCAGGTGGTTGTCTGTAGGTGGGTGTTCAAGACAGGAAGCTGTTCTCTGTAAGTGGGTGTTCTCTTCAGGAGGGTGTTGTCTGTAGGTGGGTGTTCCATGCAGGAGGTTGTCCTATGTAAGTGGGTGTTCTAGGCAGGAGGTTTTCCTCTGTAGGTGGGTTTTCTATGCAGGAAGGTGTCCTCTGTAAGTGGATATTCTATGCAAGAGGTTGTCCTCTGAAAATGGGTCTTCTATGCAGAAGGATGTCCTCTGTAAGTGAGTGTTTTATGCAGGAGGTTGTCCCCCTCTAAGTGGGTGTTTTATGCAGGTGGTTGCCCTTTGTAAGTGGGTGTTCCATTCAAGAGGTGGTCCTCTGTAAGTGGGTGTTCTATGCAGGTGGTATTAGTGCTTTAAAACTAATGACATACAAAATGATAAGTTGAAATCCTGATCATCTAAATATAAATGTTATCCCTCGACGTTTTCTCTTCTACGTTTTTTTGAATGTTCAAATCACTTAATGTATTCAAATTTAAATATGTTGTAACTCAATCATATGATACCAATAATAATATTACTTGAAATACTATTGTTATTACTAATAATTATGATTAACTAACACACTGTTGTATTCAATATATTACTGAATCCCTATATTGTTCCACTCAACTGTTTAAAAAATGTGTTTTTTTAAGCCTATTAATTTGAAAAAATTAAATAAAAAACATTTTTTTTTTAAACGGTAATTATAGAAATTAAATATTGATGATAATGTTTGTTTTGTCATTAGTTAATTTTATGTAGCACATGTTAATAATATAAAATGTGTAAGTTTTAGATCATTGTTGCAGTCGTTGTAAATTACACTCAGCTTGTATTGCATGACTTTTAGTGATCCTCAGATTTAGAAAATATAATTTTTTACCATAAATATACATATTAATCAAACTGTTGTCTAAGGATTAAACGTCGAATTTCGTTCGAGTGCGTTACTTAAAAAAATAATCGTTGCACTAGTTAAGGGAAACGGTTAGCGAAAGTGACGTCCTGCCCCGTTTTCTGTTTTGCATCCTCTGATAGGTTAGGATAAGGGGACTTTAGTACGTCAGTTTCTTGACGTCGGGAAACCTTGTGAGAACGGACTCTTTAAATACCGGCGGCTCGTAAGCTTGTATGAGCGCCTCGTCTGTTGTGGGTGAGAAAGTTTTATGCTATCAACCCAATGTAAAAATTGTCGTGCATTAAGAAAAATATAAATACCACGATATTGACGTGTCCTGGGACTGATGAATTTCAGTTCCGATAGGCTAGTTGGGTTGTCTAGATTCCGATCCTTCTGGCTAGGCTAAACCGTTGCATTGTTTCGAAGTGGTCATCCAGAGATCGCGATAGTTACAACCCACAAATCGTGTCATCTCTCACCAATACTAAAATCTGTATATAAATTACCTCAGTAGAAGAATGACAAATTTAAAGACATAAAAATAAAGAATTATAATGGGCAACGAAAAATGGCTTTGATGGCCAGCTGTGACAAACTTTGATTATTTCTGTTTGGAAAATATCTTCCCTTAATATGAACACAGGATTGAAGCTGCAGTCAGATATTCTATAACCATAGACCAGAATGTCTAACTCATTCATGAGGTTTGAAGTACAGTACACTGAACACTTCAAGGTAGATTTAGGAAAGACTTGGGTAAATACTGGTTCGGTAACAGGGTTGTTGATTTGTGGAACCATTTACTGCGTAATTTGGTGGAGGTGGGGTCCCTCGATTGTTTCATGTGTGGGTTGGACACGTATATGAGTAGGATTGGGTGGTTATGAATAGAAGCTGCCTCGTATGGGCCAATAGGCTTTCTGCAGTTGCCTTTGTTCTTATGTGGTTAGATAAACCACTGATGATGCTCTACGAAGCACTGCTGCTTTCTTTAGTGAAATACGGTTTTCAACCCGTCCTACTAATAGAACGTCGCATTTTGACGTATACTTTACCTAAGACCAAAAGTTGGTGTACTAGAAAATGGTAGCGGCTTACGAAATTTACATAATGTCCTGTTTTGGGTCCTCTGGTAGGTTAGGATAAGGGAACTTTAGTAGTACGACAGTTTCTTGACGTTGGAAAACCACTGCAGGACGGACTGATGTGTTCATCACCTTACAAAGCAGCGGAAAACTCCGAGGTAGAAGATGAACAGTTAACCATAAATCCCCATTGAGAATGATTAAAGCATTGAAACTACTTGAACCGTATAAGAAAGAACCCAAATAAAAGACATCTCTCTAGAACGGAGACGAGAGAAATATTATATCATATATACATGAGAAATACTGGAAAGCAAGGTTCCAAAACAACAATCAAATTACAAGATGGTTGAAGGTATCAGAATCACAGAGACAAGCCTTCCTCAAGCTATGGTGGTCCATCCAGCTTCCGACTCAAACCTGTTATAACGAATTGAATATAAAATCCGATCTCTTATAACAAAGTGTGATGTAAAGCACTTGACCGCTGCCATCAATAGAACTACTCAAGAAGTCGTTATATTGACTGGATGCCTCTGGGGAGTAGTCTATAATCTATATTCTCATGACGCTCAATTTGCTTGATCTTTCCGAGAACCAGCAAGCTTGTTATTGCTTCCTAAAAGTTCTTTAAGCTTTCGGAGTCATTCAGACTCAATTCCCTATTCTTGTTTGTTTAAGATTTTCCCTATATTTTCAAATTACTATGAAAGCGTATTTTTGTAACTGTAACTATCTTGGTAACGTATTTTTGAGTTGTAACGCGGGAGGAAATGATGTTGGTCGAGTTAGGAGTGAGGGACTGATTCAGAGGTATAAAACAGCCATAGAATTAGTTAGAAGCAGCACACACACACATCAGCCCCGCTCCTGTGCCAGGTGAGTCCACTACGGGCTTTCCATAGCCCGTGCTACTTAGAACTTTTTGTTCTCAGTAGCTGAATCTTAAACAACAACAACAAGTTAGAAGCAAGGGAGGAATCCCGATCATATGTAGCGTTCTTCCAAGAAAGGGAGTGGGAAATGAATGGATGTCGAGGGCACTTGGTGTCAATTGCCGGCTGGAAAGATATTGCAAATCAATTGCAATATCTTTCATAGACAACTGGGAACACTTTTATGGAAGAAATAAAATGTATGCTCGGAATGGGATGCATCTATCGAGGGCTGAGGGTTGTTGTTGTAAACTCGTTGGAACCAGTGGTTAGAGGCGTTTGTTTGGGTTTAAATGTATGCAAATTTATATATGTTGTATTTCAATTATATAATACCAATAATAATATTTCCTGAACTATTATTTTTTTACTAATAATAATTATTAACTAACACACTGTTAAGTTCAATAAATTACCAAATCCCCGTAGTGTTAAATATAACTGTATTAAAAATTTTTAGTTTAGGCTTATGAGAATTTAAAAAAAAATAAAAGAAATTATTATGTTATAAAGAATAATTATATAAACAAAATTTTAATAAAAGTTGTGTATCATGATTTTTTTTTCATTTTTACATAAAATAATAATATAGAATTTATAAACCTTTGAGCTTTGATGCAGTTCATTTAGACCATATTCAGCTGGGGTATTTAATATTTTTAGGGATAATACTGAAATTAATTGTGTTATTAAAAATTATGGAACATATTCGTCCAGTTCTCATACAAAGGAAGTAGAAATTTGCTTGAATGGGTTACATTAGGCCAAAAATTGAAGTATAAGAAAATGGAAGCGACTCGCGAAAGTGACGGAGTCTTGTTTTGGGTCCTCTGGTAGGTTAGGATAAGGGCACTTTAGTACGTCAGTTTCTTGACGTTGGGAAACCTTAGCAGGACGGACTCTGTAAATACCGGCAGCTCGTAACTTTGCATGAGCTCCTCGTCTGTTATTAGCGAGAAAGTTTTTTAGTTGTCAACCCCAACGTAAAAATTGCCGTGAATTAAGGAAAATATATTTTCCTTAATATATATTTTCACCCACAATATTGACGTGTCCTGAGACTAATAAACTTTAGTTCCGATAGGCTGAGAGGGTTGTCTAGAAACTCTAGATTACGATCCATCTGGCTTGGCTAAACCGTTGCATTTTTTACGAAGTGGTCATCCAGAGAACGCGATAGTTGCAACCCACAAATTGTGTCATCTTTCGCCAATACTAATGTTTTTATATAAATTACCTCAGTAGAACAATAACAAATTTAAAGATATAAAAATAAAGAATTCCAATGGGCAAGGAAAAATAGCTTTGATGCCCAGCTGTGACAAACCATGATTACTTCTGTATGGAAAATATCTTACCTTAATATGAACACAGGGTTGAGCTGCAGTCAGATATACTACAGCCATACACCGGAATGTCTGAGAGTGGAGAACACTGAACACTTCAAAGTATTTATGACCACTGATGGTGCTCTACGGAGCACTAATGCTCTCTCCAGTGAAATACTGTGTGTTCAACTCGTCCTCCTAATAGAATGTTGCGTTTTGTCGTATACTTTACCTAAGACCAAAAATTGGCGTACTAGAAAATGGTAACGGCTTACGAAATTGACATAATGTCCCGTTTTCTGTTTTGGGTCCTCTGGTAGGTTAGGATAAGGGCACTTTAGTACGACAGTTTCTTCGCGTTGAAAAACCACTGGAGGACGGACTAATATGTCTTCATCTTACAAATCAGGGGAAAACTCCGAGGTAGGAGATGTACAGTTAACCATAAATCCCTAACGAAAATGATTAAAACATTGAAACTACTTGAACCTTATAAGAAAGAACTCAAATTGCATTCTCTAGAACGAAGACGTGAGAAATATTGTATTATATATACATGAGAAATACTGGAAGGCATGAGTCCAAACCAACACAATCATATTACAATATAGTTGAAGGGTTCAGAATCACGGAGACAAGCCTTCCTCAGGCTATGGTGGTCCATCCAGCGGCCGACCCCAACCAAATTATAACGAATTGATTATAACATCCGATCCCTTAAACAAAGTGTGATGTAATGCCCTTGACCGCTGCCATCAATATAACGACTCAAGAAGACATTATATTGACAGGATGCCTATGGGGAGTAGTCTATAATCTATATTTTCATGACGCTTAATTTGCTTGATCTTCCCGAGAACCAGCAAGCTTGTTATTGCTTCCTAAAAGTTCTTTAAGCTTTCGGAGTCATTCAGACTCAATTCCCTTTTCTTGTTTATTTAAGACTTGCTTTTTACATTTAAATAACTATGAATGTTTTTTTCTATGCATATGTATCTCATCAATATAATTTCACGCTAATGCTTTGTAAGTCTCAGCGCTTTAACTGAAAAGATAAATTGCTTACTGTAACTATTTGCATAAACTTCTTATCAGTGCAAATATAATTGAAAAAATCTAAATCAAGTATGAATGAAGGTTCTACATATCTAATTCTCGGGGATTAGTTTTGCAGCTGCGACGCTTCAAACAAAAATAATTTGCCTTTGCAGGTGGTTGTCTGTAGGTGGGTGTTCAATGCAGGAAGCTGTCCTCTGTAAGTGGGTGTTCTCTTCAGGAGGGTGTTGTCTGTAGGTGGGTGGTCTATGCAGGAGGTTGTCCTATGTAAATGTGTGTTCTAGGCAGGAGGTTTTCCTCTGTAGGTGGGTGTTCTATGCAGGAGGATGTCCTCTGTAGGTGGGTGGTCTATGCAGGAGGTTGTCCTATGTAAGTGAGTGTTCTAGGCAGGAGGTTTTCCTCTGTAAGTGGGTGTTCTCTTCAGGAGGGTGCTATCTGTAGGTGGGTGGTCTATGCAGGAGGTTGTCCTATGTAAGTGGGTGTTCTAGGCAGGAGATTGTCCTCTGTAGGTGGGTTTTCTATGCAGGAAGGTGTTCTCTGTAAGTGGATGTTCTATGCAAGAGGTTGTCCTCTGTAAATGGGTGTTCTATGCAGAAGGATGTCCTCTGTAAGTGAGTGTTCTATGCAGGAGGTTGTCCCCTCTAAGTGGGTGTTTTATGCAGGTGGTGGCCCTTTGTAAGTGGGTGTTCCACTCAAGAGGTGGTCCTCTGTAAGTGGGTGTTCTATGCAGGTGGGTGTTAGTGCTTTAAAACTAATGACATACAAAATGATAAGTTGAAAGCCTGGGGCCGGATTCAGGAAGGTACTTACGAAGGTTTTTCCTCTTAGCTAAGAACGTTTCCCTCTTAGCGCCTTCGTGGCGGCTACGTCCGTATTCAATTAGCTACCCTAGTTGGAAAAACCTTCGTAAGTTCATTCCGGGATTTAAGTGTGGTTTCGACCACTCGTAGCTTTACGTAAACTGGATATAAGTCATTTTTTGTCTACTACATAACACTGAGATCGATTTATCATATTGGAACATGACCAAAATATTATAGCTGGTGAATCTAGTGAAGAGGAGTCCTTCGTGTTAGTTATATATGCATTCTCTGCTTGAAACTTGAAGTAAATATGTGTTTGATGATAGTAGAATTAGTTTTATAATAGCAAGATATTATACCAGTAGTTATTAAGTAAATAAACACTGGTGAACATGAAATTTGAGAGAAGGTGATGAGCCCTGCTTGATGGGATCATTTACTATCACCAAATGCCCCTGTTCACTTAGTAGTAAGAGTGTACCTTAGCTATACATACCCATTTCTAAATTTCCCATTTTTAAATTAAATCTGGGTGAGACATAACATAAAAATATGCTGCACAAATGATGTTAGGTAAGGAGTAGGGTAAAAAATGTCACAAACTTTATTCATTGAATACTTAAAGCTATAATTATGACTATATAGATTATTAAAAAAGAGAGAGGGAAGTAGGGGTCCAAGACCTCTTCCTGTTATACAATTTGGGTGTGGAACAAGTAATTATCAAAAGAAGGCACCATGCCGGGAAGGCTATGTAGCAGTAAGGCAGTGAGGTGAGGCAGCTACTTATTTGAGAAATGCTTATTTTATTTACCTTATAAGCTGAGGCAACTTATTTTATTTGAGGAATACTCAGCTGATTCCTCTACATTTAGCATGGAACAAATTTGTGTCCAAGACCTCTTCCTGTTACTCAATTTGGCTGTGTGTAACCAAACTAGAAGTGCTCTACAAATCAAGGGACCCAGAATGTGGAATGACCTCCCGAATCATGTCAAAGGCTGTACCTCACTCAACCAGTTTAAGAGTTAAACCAAGTATTGCCTAATTAACTCCATGTAACCTAACTTACCTCCTAAATGTCAACCCATGTCTTGCTATTTTTTAAACAACGCTGTTCACCAACATGTGCAATTGCTGATTTATGCTATGTTAACCCCCCTTTTTGTATTTTTTATTCCTTCTTTCAACACAATTTATACCTAATCCCGATTACTATTAAGTTTTAGTCTGTGTTTTTTTTCTACACACCTTGCCCGAAATGCTATGAGTATTAGTGGCTTTAGGTATTGTATGTACTAGCTCTGTCTATAAATCCAACATTATGTTTGTAAATCAACTGTATGTACTTTTCCTGAATAAAATGTATTTATTATTTATTTTTTAATCAGTAAGTATTAAAAGAAGGCACCAAGCTGGGAAGGCTATGTAGCACCATTGTGTGTAACAATAAACCAAATTTTTTTTTAACAAATAATGCACCTGTATGGTAAAACAAATCCTGTCAGCTGTAAAAATATTGATGCAGTTATTTAAATGAAAAATATAATGAAAGAAATATTACTGGTTTATTTTTATCCTATCTTTTTGTACTGTACAGTATATCCAAGGAAGTGAAAAATTGAGACATAATGCACAATTTAATGAATGATTAGCATGGATTAGCAGTTCAAAAGAAATATGACTATTACATATCAACATGAGATCTTAATGATCCATGGTCAACATGATTTAATAAGGATAATACAGTACTGAATTTGTAATAATACAAACTATAATTTAAAATCTTTATTACTGATTTTTTTTATTAAGAAGAATAGGTATACACAGCAATGTACTACTACCCTATTCTATATGGAATATTACACAGTGTAGATAAAAAACTAGCTATAAGTTTATCTAATACTCCCATCTCACAGGATGGTTAGACATACTGTACATGGAATCAATTTAGAAAATACCAGCCTCAATACAAAAAACAAATCAACTCTGACTAAAGTTGATTTGTTTAGTCAGATACCAGAATACCAGCAACAAGCTCATCCAACATCCTCACCTCACAGGATGGCCAGTCATACATGGAATTAGGAGAGAACAAAATACTTAATGCTGATCTATTAGCCTCCACTGGCAAAATCTGGGTGCAGCACAAGAATATCTTCCAATATTCCTGAGTGTATGAAGTAATTACAGAGCTCGAAGTACCTCATACCATTTGTTATGAAGTCACTGATAACAGGACAATCACAGATATAGTGTTGGAGAGTATGTTCTCTCAAGTAGGACTGAAAACATATGTTTTTTTTTCCATCAAGAGGGCTATAAACCCATGGAACCGCCTACCCGCTGAAGCCGTAAATGCCCAATTCCTGCTAAAAAATATCATTAAGACAATTGGCGGGCCCTTTAACAAGCCGCCGGCTTTCTGTCCTCTTCGAGGTCACTAGATAGTTAGTGGCCCTTGGGTAAATTCAGTAAATATATACAATAATTGTCAGCGCATCTTCCGAGCAACAAGGACAGTTACACAGTATCTCTTAGAATTACGTAGGTAAACAACAAATGTAACATATTTGTTTACTACAATGTCGGTGCTGGCTGTAGAAGTTGAAAAAAACATTGTTATACTTCGAAATATACTAATTTTATAAGAAAATTCGACGTAAATAGGAGGCAGTAGAGCTCCGATAAACCAGCGCTAAATCTTCAATATGAAGAATGTTGCTGCTCTCTGATTGGCCAAACGAAACATAGTAGTGACCTCTATCGGCACGCAGGTGAACCAACAAATTTCTTCCTAAGTGGACCTTATTGAATCGCACATAAGCATCTTCTTAGGCGCACTTAGGAACCTTCGTAGCAAACCCACTTACGAAGAAATACACAGAGCTTCCTGAATCTAGGTCCTGATCACCGCTCTCCTAAATATAAATGTTATCCCTCGACGTTTTCTCTTCTACGTTTTTTTGAATGTTCAAATCACTTAATGTATTCAAATTTAAATATGTTGTAATTCAATCATATGATACCAATAATAGTATTACGTGAACTACTATTGTTACTACTAATAATTATGATTAACTAACACACTGTTGTATGCAACATATTACTGAATCCCTATAGTGTTCCATACAACTGATTAAAAAAGTTTTTTTTAAGCCTATTAATTTAAAAAAAATAAATAAAAAACAATTTTTTAAAGAAGGTAATTATAAAAATTTAATATTGATGACAATATTTTCATTGCCGTTAGTTAATTTTATTGTAGCACATGTTAATAATATAAAATTTGTAAGTTTAGATAATTCCTGCAGGCGTTATAGACTATACTCAGCTGGTATTACATAACATTAAACTCGTCTATATTTTAAAAATTAAATTTTTGAACATTGATACAAATGTTAATCAAACTGTTTTCTAAGGATTAAACGTCGAATTTTGTTCGTGTGCGTTACTTAAAATAAATAATTGTTGCACTAGTTAAGGGAAACGGTTAGCGAAAGTGACGGCCTGCCCCGTTTTCTGTTTTGCATCCTCTGGTAGGTTAGGATAAAGGGACTTTAGTACGTCAGTTTCTTGACGTCGGGAAACCTCGTGAAAACGGACTCTTTAAATATCGGCCGCTCGTAAGCTTGTATGAGCGCCTCGTCTGTTGTAGGTGAGAAAGTTTTATGCTATCAACCCAATGTAAAAATTGTCGTGCATTAAGAAAAATATGAACACCACGATATTGACGTGTTCTGGGACTAATGAATTTCAGTTCTGATAGGCTAGGTGGGTTGTCTAGATTCCGATCCTTCTGGCTAGGCTAAACCGTTGCATTGTTTCGAAGTGGTCATCCAGAGAACGCGATATTTACAACCCACAAATCGTGTCATCTCTCACCAATACTAAAATCTGTATATAAATTACCTCAGTAGAAGAATGACAAATTTAAAGACATAAAAATAAAGAATTAAAATGGGCAACGAAAAATAGCTTTGATGGCCAGCTGTGACAAACTCTGATTATTTCTGTATGGAAAATATCTTCCCTTAATATGAACACAGGATTGAATCTGCAGTCAGATATTCTATAACCATAGACCAGAATGTCTAACTCATTCTTGAGGTTTGAAGTACAGTACAGTGAACACTACAAGGTAGATTTAGGAAAGACTTGGGTAAATACTGGTTCGGTAACAGGGTTGTTGATTTGTGGAACCATTTACTGCGTAATTTGGTGGAGGTGGGGTCCCTCGATTGTTTCAAGTGTGGGTTGGACACGTATATGAGTGGGATTGGGTGGCTATGAATAGAAGTTGCCTCGTATGCCTCGAAGGCCAATAGGCCTTCTGCAGTTGCCTTTGTTCTTATGTGGTTAGATAAACCACTGATGGTGCTCTACGAAGTACTGGTGCTTTCTTTAGTGAAATACGGTTTTCAACCCGTCCTACTAATAGAACGTCGCGTTTTGACGTATACTTTACCTAAGACCAAAAGTTGGCGTACTAGAAAATGGTAGCGGCTTACGGAATTTACATAATGTCCTGTTTTGGGTCCTCTGGTAGGTTAGGATAAGGGAACTTTAGTACGACAGTTTCTTGACGTTGGAAAACCACTGGAGGACGGACTGATGTGTTCATCACCTTACAAAGCAGCGGAAAACTCCGAGGTAGAAGATGAACAGTTAACCATAAATCCCCATTGACAATGATTAAAGCATTGAAACTACATGAACCGTATAAGAAAGAACTCAAATAAAAGACGTCTCTCTAGAACGGAGACGAGAGAAATATTATATCATATATACATGAGAAATACTGGAAAGCAAGGTTCCAAAACAACAATCAAATTACAAGATGGTTGAAGGTATCAGAATCACAGAGACAAGCCTTCCTTAGGCTATGGTGGTCCATCCAGCGGCCGACCCAAACCTGTTATAACGAATTGAATATTAAATCCGATCCCTTATAACAAAGTGTGATGTAAAGCCCTTGACCGCTTCCATCAATATAACCACTCAAGAAGTCGTTATATTGACTGGATGCCTCTGGGGAGTAGTCTATAATCTATATTCTCATGATGCTCAATTTGCTTGATCTTCCCGAGAACCAGCAAGCTTGTTATCTCTTCCTAAAAGTTCTTTGAGCTTTCGGAGTCATTCAGACTCAATTTCCCTCTTCTTTTTTGTTTAAGATTTTCCGTTTATTTCAAATTACTATGAAAGCGTATTTTTGTAACTGTAACTATCTTGGTAACGTATTTTTGTAACTGTAACTATCTTGGTAATGTATTTTTGGGTTGTAACTATCGCGTTTTCTGGATGACCACTTCGTAAAAAATGCAACCGTTAGACCTAGCCTTAAGGATTGGAATCTTGATAACCCACAGCCTATCGGAACTAAAGTTCATTAGTCCCAGGACCCGTCAGTATTGTGGTGTTTATATTTTCTTTAATGCAATTTAATTTTTACGTTGGGGTTGACAACGTAAAACTTTCTCACCAATAACAGACAAGAAGTTCATACAAAGTTACGAGCTGCCGGTATTTACAGAGTCCGTCCTCCTAAGGTTTCCCAACGTCAAAAAACTGTCGTACTAAAGTGCCCTTATCATAAGGACGAGAGTGTTAAACTGAATATTTCCTGTTATCATTTACATGCAGTTATAACTGGGAGCAACAACCTACCAGAGGACCCAAAACAGAAAATATGTCATTTTCGCGAGCTGCTTCCATTTACTAATACGGCAATTTTTAGCCTTATGTAACGGATACGTATAAATAGCGACGTTGTTAGTAAGATATAAAGGTTACATGAGTCTTAATTCATTAAATAAAAAATTAAGTGTTTATGTTACTGTACTAAATAGTTTCAAGTCAGCCAAGTGTAATCTAACATGGCTGCAGCATAACTCCATAATTTAAAAATTCTATATTATCATTCTTTTTATAAAAAAAAGTAACTTATGATAATACAAAATTTTATCATTAAAATTCAATTTACAAAATTATTGTTGATAAAATAAAACTATTTTTAAAGTTTATTTTAAATCTTTTAAGCTTAAACTGCTCATTTTTAATACAGTCTTATGTAAAACTACTGGTGATTCATTTGGGCGGTGGGGGTGGGACGGTTAGAAATAGCTTAAGCTACTCTATCCCTTTGAGGTGTATTTTTTTTCTTGTCTCAATAAACATACATGAACTTGGATCAGTAATTTATTGAATACAATAGTGTGTTAGTTAGTCATTATTATTAGTAATAACAATAGTAGTTCAGGAAATATTGCTAGTGGTATTAAATTATTGAAATACAACATATTTACTAGCAAGCTTGTTATAACGACTCAGGATGTCGTCATATTGACTGGACGCCTCTGGGGAGTACTCTATGATCTATATTCTCATGACGCTCAATTTGCTTGACCTTCCCGAGAACCAGCAAGCTTGTTATTGCTTCCTAAAAGTTCTTTAAGCTTTCGGAGTCATTCAAACTCAAATGCCTTTTCTTGTTTATTTAAGATTTGCCTTTTACTTTCAAATTACTATGAGAGCTCAATTTCGTCTTATTTATGCCAATATATCTCATCAATATAGTTTCATGCTAATGCTTTCCCCAGTCTCAGAGCTCTAACTGAAAAGATAAGTTGCTTACTGTAACTATTTGCATAAACTTCTTATTGGTGCAAATATAATTGATAAATCTAAATCATTTATGAATGAAGGTTCTAAATTTCTTATTCTTGGGGATTAATTTTGCAGCTGCGACGCTTCAAAAAAGGATAATCTGCCTTTGCAGGTGGTTATCTGTAGGTGGATGTTCCTTGCAGGAGGTTGTCCTCTGTAAGTGTGTGTTCTATGCAGGAGGTTGTCCTCTGTAAGTGGGTGTTCTATGCAGGAGGTTGTATTCGGTAAGTGGGGTGTTCTATGCAGGAGGTTGTCCTCTGTAAGTAGGTGTTCTATGCAGGAGGTTGTCATCTGGAAGTGGGTGTTCTATGCAGGAGGTTGTCCTCTGTAAGTGGGTGTTCTTTGCAGGAGGTTGTCCTCTGTAAATAGGTGTTCTATGCAGGAGATTGTCTTCTGTAAGTTGGTGTTTTATGCAGGAGGTTGTCCTCTGTAAGTTGGTGTTCTATGCAGGAGGTTATCCTCTGTAAGTGGGTGTTCTATGCAGGCGGTTGTCCTCTGTAAGTGGGTGTTCTGTGCAGGAGGTTGTCCTCTTTAAGTGGGTGTTCTCTATAGGTGGATGTTAGTACTGTAAAACTAATGTCCTACAAAATAATAAGTTTAAAGCCTGATAATTGCACTTATAAATATAAATGTTATCCTTCGATATTTGCTTCTCTATGTTCTTTGAATGCTCAATTCACTTACATGTATGCAAATTTATATATATTGTATTTCAATTATATAATACCAATAATAATATTTCCTGAACTACTATTTTTATTACTAATAATAATTATTAACTAACACACTATTATGTTCAATAAATTACCAACTCCTCGTAGTGTTACATATAACTTTATTAAAAATATGTAATTTAGGCTTATGAGAATTTAAAACAAATTAAAAAAATTACTGTGTCATAAAGAATAATTATATAAACAAAATGTTAATAAAAGTTGTGTATCATGATAAGCTTTTTCATTTTTTCAAAAAATCATAATATAGAATTTGTAAACTTTTGAGCTTTGATGCAGTCCATTTAGATCATATTCAGCTGTGGTATTTAATATATTTAGGTATAACATTAAAATTAATTCTGTTATTAAAAATTATGAAAATATTCGTCCAGTTCTCGTTCAAAGAAAGTAGAAATTTGCTTGAATGGGTTACATTAGGCCAAAAATTGTAGTATAAGAAAATGGAAGCGACTCGCGAAAGTGTCGTAGTCCTGTTTTGGGTCCTTTGGTAGTTTAAGATAAGGGCACTTTAGTACGTCAGTTTCTTGACGTTTGAAACCTTAGCATGACGGACTGTAATTACCGGCAGCTCGTAACTTTACATGAGCTCCTCGTCTGTTATTGGCGAGAAAGTTTTTTAGTTGTCAACCCCTGCTTGATGGGGTTCTGGGAGTTCTTCTACTCACCAAGCCCGGTCCGAGGCCAGGCTCGACTTGTGAGAGTTTGGTCCACCAGGCTGTTGCTTGGAGCGGCCCGCAGGGCCACAGTCCGGCTGATCCGGAACTTCTCTTAGAAAACTGTCCAGTTTTCTCTTGAAGATGTCCACGGTTGTTCCGGCAATATTTCTTATAGTCGCTGGGAGGACGTTGAACAACCGTGGACCTCTGATGTTTATACAGTGCTCTCTGATTGTGCCTATGGCACCTCTGCTCTTCACTGGTTCAACATACATGTTCTATTACTGGTTCTATTCTGCATTATTCTGTAACATACTGGTTCTATTCTGCATTTTCTTCCATAACATTCACTCCAGTACGTTGTTATTTTACTGTGCAGATTTGGGACCTGGCCCTCCAGTATTTTCCACGTGTATATTATTTGATATCTCCCGTCGTCTTTCTAGGGAGAACATTTGGAGAGCTTTGAGACGATCCCAATAATTTAGATGCTTTATCGCGTCTATGTATGCCGTATATGTTCTCTGTATTCCCTCTATTTTAGCAATCTCTCCTGCTCTGAATGGGGAAGCGAGTACTGAGCAGTACTCAAGACAGGACAGCACAAATGATTTGAAGAGTACAGTACAACCATTGTGATAGGATCCCTGGATTTGAAAGCTCTCGTAATATATCCTATCATTTTTCTGGCTGCCGCAATATTTGCTTTATGCTCCCTAAACATTAGGTCATCAGACATCATTATTCTCAAATCCTTTACATGTTGCTTTCTTACTATGGGCAAATTGACTGAGTTTTGTACCCTGTATTATGTTTAAGGTTCTCATTTTTACCATATCTGAGTACCTGGAATTTATCACTGTTAAACATCAAATTATTTTCTGCTGCCCAGTCGAAAACTTCATTAATATCTGCTTGTAGGTTTTAATGTCTTCGGCAGAGGTAATTTTCATGCTGATTTTTGTGTCATCTGCAAAGGATGATACGAAGCTGTGCCTTGTATTTGAGTCTATATCTGATATGAGAATAAGGAAAAGCAGTGGTGCAAGGACTGTACCCTGAGGTACCGAGCTTTTAAATTAACTGCACTTGGACTATTTTATATGGTTGACTGTTACTCTGTTTTGTTCAAAAGAAAACTGAGTATCCAGCGTCCTACTTTACCAGTTATTCCCATTGACCTCATTTTGTGTGCTATCACTCCATGGTTACATTTATCGAATGCCTTTGCGAACCCCAACGTAAAAATTGCCGTGAATTAAGGAAAATATATTTTCCTTAATATATATTTTCACCCACAATATTGACGTGTCCTGAGAATAATAAATTTTAGTTCCGATAGGCTAAGAGGGTTGTCTAGAAACTCTAGATTACGATCCATCTGGCTTGGCTAAACCGTTGCATTTTTTACGAAGTGGTCATCCAAAGAACGCGATAGTTGCAACCCACAAATTGTGTCATCTTTCGCCAATTCTAATGTTTGTATATAAATTACCTCAGTAGAACAATAACAAATTTAAAGATATAAAAATAAAGAATTCCAATGGGCAAGGAAAAATAGCTTTGATGCCCAGCCGTGACAAACCCTGATTACTTCTGTATGGAAAATATCTTACCTTAATATGAACACAGGGTTGAGCTGCAGTCAGATATACTACAGCCATACACCGGAATGTCTGAGAGTGGAGAACACTGAACACTTCAAAGTATTTATGACCACTGATGGTGCTCTACGAAGCACTAGTGCTCTCTCCAGTGAAATACTGTGTTCAACTCGTCCTCCTAGTAGAACGTTGCGTTTTGTCGTATACTTTACCTAAGACCAAAAATTGGCGTACTAGAAAATGGTAGCGGATTAAGAAATTGACATTTATGTCCCGTTTTCTGTTTTGGGTCCTCTGGTAGGTTAGGATAAGGGCACTTTAGAACGACAGTTTCTTCGCGTTGAAAAAACACTGGAGGACGGACTGATATGTCTTCATCTTACAAATCAGTGGAAAACTCCGAGGTAGGAGATGTACAGTTAACCATAAATCCCAATCGAGAATGATTAAAGCATTGAAACTACTTGAACCTTATAAGAAAGAACTCAAATTGCATTCTCTAGAACAAAGACGTGAGAAATATTGTACAATATATACATGAGAAATACTGGAAGGCAAGAGTCCAAACCAACACAATCATATTACAAGACAGTTGAAGGGATCAGAATCACAGAGACAAGCCTTTCAATTATGAATGAAGGTTCTAAATTTCTAATTCTCGGGGATTAATTTTACAGCTGCGACGCTTCAAAAGAGGATACTCTACCTTTGCAGGTGGGTGTTCTATGTAGTAGGTTGTCGTCTTTAAGTGGGTGTTCTCTGCAGTTGGGTGTTAGTAAAACTAATGTCTTTCAAAATAATAAGTTGAAAGCCTGATTATCGCGCTCCTGAATATATGTTATCCTTCGATTTTTGCTTCTCTACGTTTCTTTAAATGTTCAAATCTTTTAAATGTATTTAAATATAAATATATTGTTTTTCAGTCATATAATACCAATATTAATAATATTAAGCTGCTATTGTTATTACTAATAATGAAGAATAACTAACACTGGTGTATTCAATAAATTAATGGATTCCCCGTGTTGGTACATATAAGTATTCAAATGTGTAATTCAAGACTATAAGATTTAAAAAAAAAAATAAAAAGCTATTGAAAGTAATTACATAAATAAATTGTCAATTACAAAATTTTTACTTTAAATTACTTTTTTTTTATCTTTATATAGAATAATAATATAGAATTTGTAAGTTATGGAATCTTGCTGCAGGCGTGTTAGACTATACTCAGCTAGATTGTGGACCAAATAAGATTAAATATGATATGAAAAAATTTTGTAATATTAAAAAACATGATTTTATGCATAAGCTCTTTGTATGTTAAAGTGACAAAATTGTTCGGTATCAACCCAAATTAAGATTGTCGTGCATTAAAGAAAATTTAAACACCAAAATATTGACGTGTCCTGGGACAAACGAATTTCAGTTCCAATAGGCTAGGTGGATTATCTAGATTCCGATCCTTCTGGCTCGGCTAAACCGTTGCATTATATACGAAGTGGTCATCCAGAGAACGCGATAGTTACAACCCAGAAATCTTGTCATCATTTTCTAATACTAAAATCCTTATAAAAATTACCTCAGTTTAAGGATATTTTGTATTACTAAAAAATATACCATATAAATCATGTACATAAATTTTACAAGGAAATACTTCATTACATAAACAGTGGTATAATTCTCAGTAAGTGTTTCGCATCATTATAGAGCATGAAACCTGAACCCCTAAATGTTATACTTTTTTGTGTTTGTTCTTATATTATATGCAATTTTAGAGATTATATTTACATCAATTTATAAGGAAAATTATTACATTTACATATATTTTATATAATTCTCAGTAAACCAATTTTCCATATTATCACCGAGCATGAGCCATAAACCCCGAATGTTATACTTGATGCTGCCTAGCAAGAACTTTACAATTCTGTCTACTGTGTAACCCTCCTGCCTGTCTATCCACACACAGTAACCCTCCTGCCTGTCTATCCACACACAGTAACCCTCCTGCCTGCCTATCCACACACAGTAACCCTCCTGCCTGTCTATCCACACACAGTAACCCTCCTGCCTGCCTATCCACACACAAAACATGTAATCAGAAAGTAGCATAATTATTGTATTTTTTATTTTCTTTCATTTTATATCAATATGAAACATTAAAATCTTCATTAAATCCATTCTAATGCTTGGTCCACATAAAGATTTAAGAGTTTATGTAATCAAATAAAAAAATAAAAATGTTTGTTCAGGTAAAAGTACATATATAGAAGAAGAAGAGTTACAAACAAAATGTTGGAGTTATAAATAGAATTAGTACATACAATTCCTTACGCCACTAATACGCACGGCGTTTCGGGCAAAATTTCAATCCAGTTCACAAGATCCAGTCTTGTGAAATCCAGTTTACAAGAACAACTTTCTGCTTACAGAAATAAAATATATGCATATTATTCTTAATTTCAGTACATTAGTCACACCTATTGTTGTCCTTAATTCCCAACACCAACAACCTATCGCTAGAAGGGAGGGGCTTATGAATATAGCGATACAATAATTCACGTTGTTTTGGGGCAATAAATTTAACATGAAGGTTTGCCCATATTACTTGCCGGTTAAAGAGAGTATATGCCTCCTCTACTCAAGGAACTATATTTGGGAGCAGAACATCATACACTTGTTTACTGTTCATTAAAATACCTTCAGTATTACAATTCCGCCTGAGAACATCAAATGCACATGAATAGAAGTGAGGTGAATATAGGCAGGGTCAGTATGCTCTGGCAGATGTATCAAGTAGCTAACACGTAATTTACAAAAATAATGCCATAGCGCATTTACACTGTTTCTCTGTATTATATCCTTGCAGAAGGTAACACATAATATAGCCAATAACTTATGGTACACATTCAGTATCCCTATTCCGCGTTCTTCTTACCTTTACATAGAATAATCCGTTTAATTGGTTGATATCTACCATACAATACATATCTATAAATAGTTTTGTCAAGCATGATTGAACGCCTCTGGGGAGTAGTCTATTATCTAAATTCTCATTATACTCAATTAGTTTGATCTTCCCGAGAACCAGCAAGCTTGTTATTGCTTTCTAAACGTTCCTTAAGCTTTCGGAGTCATTCAGACTCAAGCTACCTTTTACTTTCAAATTACTATGAGAACGTAATTTCGTCATATCCATGCAAATCTCATCGTTATAATTTCATATTAATGCTTGCCAGTCTCAGCGTTCTAACTGTAAGCATTAGTTGCTTACTGTAACTATTAGTATAAACTACTTATCTGTGCGAAAATATTTTTTATATATAAATCAGTAATGAATGAAGGTTCTAAATTTTTTATTCTCGGGGGATTAATTATGCGGCTGCGACGCTTCGAAAGACGATAATCTGCCTTTGCAGGAGGTTGTCCTCTGTAGGTGGGTGTTCTATGCAGGTGGGCGTTAGTACTGTAAAACTAATGATCTACAAAATAATAAGTTGGAAGTCTGATCATCGCGCTCCTGAATATAAATGTTATCCCTCGATATTTGCTTCTCTACATTTCTTTGAGTGTTTAAATCACTTAATTATATTCCAATATAAATATCTTGTATTTCAATCATATAATATCAATAATAATACTGAGCAGCTATTGTTATTACTAATAATAATAATTAACTAACATTAACACACTGTTGTATTCAATAAATTACTGAATTTTCTGTATTGGTACATACGACTATTTAAAATGTGCAGTCTAATATTATACGTTTTAAAATAAACTTTATAAGAAAAACTTATCATACGAAGTCTTAATTTAATCATTTACATGTACAAAATGTAAATGATAAAATTTGTCTGTTCATTAAATCGTTTCATCACCACATAGTATATTATTATAGAATCTGTAAGTTAATGGAGCCGAGCTGCAGGCCTCTTAGAATATTTTCAGCTGGTTAATTTGGTGTACAATTCATAATGACAAGATTTTAATTTCTGAAGTTTAATAAATGTGTGTTTGTATATACCGGAAGTTCGCCACCATGCTTGAGTTTCTCGTTTGTTATTGGGGACAAAATAATATTGACGTGTTCATGTACTAATGACTTTCATTTCCGATAGGCTAGGTGGGTTGTCTAGAAACACTAGATTCCGATCGTTCTGGCTAGGCATTTTTTACGAAGTGGTCATCCAGAGAATGCGAAAGTTACAGTCTATATATCGTGAAATCTGTATATAAGTTAGTTACCTCAGTAGAAGAATGACAAATTTAGAGACAAACAAAAAATTCCAAAGGGCAACGAAAAATAGCCTTGATGGCCAGCTGTGACAAACTTTGATTGCTTCTGTATGGAAAATATCTTACCTTAACATGAACGAAGGAATGAAGCTTCAGTCAGATATAGTATAGTCATAGACCAGAATGTCTAACTCATTCTTGAGGTTTGAAGAACACTGAAACACTTCAAGGTATATCTAACCACTGATGGTGTTCTAGGAAGCACTGGTGCTCTCTCCAGTGAAATACTGTGTTCAACTCGTCCTCCTAATAGAACGTCGCGTTTTGACGTATACTTTACCTAAGACCAAAAGTTGGCGTACTAGAAAATGGTAGTAGCTTACGAAATTGACATAATGCCCCGTTTCTGTTTTGTATCCTCTGGTAGATTAGGAAAGGGCACTTTAGTACGACAGTTTCTTGACGTTGGAATACTACGGGAGGACGGACTGACGTGTTCATCACCTTACAAAGCACGGGTAGATTCCGAGGTAGAAAATATACAGTTAACCATAAATCCCTATTGAGAATGATTAAAGCATTGAAACTGCTTGATCCGTATCAGAGAGAACTCCAATTGTATTCACTTGAACGGAGACGAGAGAAATATTGTATAAAATATGCATGAGAAATACTGGAAGGCAAGAGTCCAAACCAACTCAATCAAATTACAAGATAGTTGAAGGGATGAGAATCACAAAGACAAGCCTTCCTTAGGCTATGGTGGTCCATCCAGCGGCCGACCCAAACCTGTTATAACGAATTGAATATAAAATCCGATCCCTTATAACAAAGTGTGATGTAAAGCCCTTGACCGCTTCTATCAATATAACGACTCAAGAAGTCGTTATATTGACTGGATGCCTCTGGGGAGTAGTCTATAATCTATATTCTCATGATGCTCAATTTGCTTGATCTTCCCGAGAACCAGCAAGCTTGTTATCTCTTCCTAAAAGTTCTTTGAGCTTTCGGAGTCATTCAGACTCAATTCCGTTTTCTTTTTTGTTTAAGATTTTCCGTTTATTTCAAATTACTATGAAAGCATATTTTTGTAACTGTAACTATCTTGGTAACGTATTTTTGTAACTGTAACTATCTTGGTAATGTATTTTTGGGTTGTAACTATCGCGTTCTCTGGATGACCACTTCGTAAAAAATGCAACATTTAGGCCTAGCCTTAAGGATTGGAATCTTGATAACCCACAGCCTATCGGAACTAAAGTTCATTACTCCCAGGACCCGTCAGTATTGTGGTGCTAATATTTTCTTTAATGCAATTTAATTTTTACGTTGGGGTTGACAACGTAAAACTTTCTCACCAATAACAGACAAGGAGTTCATACAAAGTTACGAGCTGCCGGTATTTACAGAGTCCGTCCTCCTAAGGTTTCCCAACGTCAAAAAACTGTCGTACTAAAGTGCCCTTATCATAAGGACGAGAGTGTTAAACTGAATATTTCCTGTTATCATTTACATTGCAGTTATAACTGGGAGCAACAACCTACCATAGGACCCAAAACAGAAAAAATATGTCATTTTCGCGAGCTGCTTCAATTTACTAATACGGTAATTTTTAGCCTTATGTAACGGATACGTATAAATAGCGACGTTCTTTGTAACAAAACAAGGTGGCATGAGTCTTAACTCTGTAAATAAAAAATTAAACTGTAATTGAACTGCTTTAGTAGTTTCAAGTCAGCCAAGTGTAATCTAACATGGCTGCAGCATAACTCCATAATTTAAAAATTCTATATTATCATTCTTTTTATAAAAAAGGAACTTATGATAATACAAAATTTTATCATTAAAATTCCATTTACAAAATTATTGTTGATAAAATAAAACTATTTTTAAAGTTTATTTTAAATCTTAAAGCTTAAACTACTCATTTTAATACAGTCCTTATGTAAAACTACTGGTGATTCATTTGGGTGGTGGGGGTGGGACGGTTAGATATAGCTTAAGCTACTCTATCCCTTTGAGGTGTATTTTTTTTCTTGTCTCAATAAACATACATAAACTTGGATCAGTAATTTATTGAATATAATAGTGTGTTAGTTAGTCATTATTAGTAGTAATAACAATAGTAATTCAGGAAATATTACTAGTGGTATTAAATTATTGAAATACAACATATTTACTAGCAAGCTTGTTATAACGACTCAAGATGTCGTCATATTGACTGACGCCTCTGGGGAGTACTCTATGATCTATATTCTCATGACGCTCAATTTGCTTGACCTTCCCGAGAACCAGCAAGCTTGTTATTACTTCCTAAAGTTTTTTAAGCTTTCGGAGTCATTCAGACTCAAATGCCTTTTCTTGTTTATTTAAGATTTGCCTTTTACTTTCAAATTACTATGAGAGCTCAATTTCGTCTTATTTATGCCAATATATCTCATCAATATAGTTTCATGCTAATGCTTTCCCCAGTCTCAGAGCTCTAACTGAAAAGATAAGTTGCTTACTGTAACTATTTGCATAAACTTCTTATTGGTGCAAATATAATTGATAAATCTAAATCATTTATGAATGAAGGTTCTAAATTTCTTATTCTTGGGGATTAATTTTGCAGCTGCGACGCTTCAAAAAAGGATAATCTGCCTTTGCAGGTGGTTATCTGTAGGTGGATGTTCCTTGCAGGAGGTTGTCCTCTGTAAGGTGTGTTCTATGCAGGAGGTTGTCCTCTGTAAGTAGGTGTTCTATGCAGGAGGTTGTCATCTGTAAGTGGGTGTTCTATGCAGGAGATTGTCCTCTGTAAGTGGGTGTTCTACGCAGGAGGTTGTCCTCTGTAAGTGGGTGTTCTATGCAGGAGGTTGTTCTCTGTAAGTAAGTGTTCTATGCAGGAGGTTGTCCTCTGTAAGTGGGTGTTCTATGCAGGAGATTGTCCTCTGTAAGTGGGTGTTCTACGCAGGAGGTTGTCCTCTGTAAGTGGGTGTTCTATGCAGGAAGTTGTTCTCTGTAAGTAAGTGTTCTATGCAGGAGGTTGTCCTCTGTAAGTGGGTGTTCTATGCAGGAGGCTGTCCTCTGTATGTGGGTGTTCTAGGCAGGAGATTGTCCTCTGTAAGTGGGTGTTGTACGCAGGAAGTTGTCCTCTGTAAGTGTGTGTTCTATGCAGGAGGTTGTCCTCTGTAAGTAGGTGTTCTATGCAGGAGGTTGTTCTCTGTAAGTGGGTGTTCTATGCAGGAAGTTGTCTTCTTTAAGTGGGTGTTCTTTATAGGTGGGTGTTAGTACTGTAAAACTAATGTCCTACAAAATAATAAGTTTAAAGCCTGATAATTGCACTTATAAATATAAATGTTATTCTTCGATATTTCCTTCTCTATGTTTCTTTGAATGCTTAATTCACTTTAATGTTTGCAAATTTATATATGTTGTATTTCAATTATATAATACCAATAATAATATTTCCTGAACTACTATTTTTATTACTAATAATAATTATTAACTAACACACTGTTATGTTCAATAAATTACCAAATCCCCGTAGTGTTAAATATAACTGTATTAAAAATATGTAGTTTAGGCTTATAAGAATTTAAAGCAAATTAAACAAATTATTATGTTATAAAGAATAATTATATAAACAAAATGTAATAAAAGTTGTGTACTATGATTAGTTTTTCATTTTTACAAAAAATAATAATATAGAATTTGTAAACCTTTGAGCTTTGATGCAGTCCATTTAGACCATATTCAGCTGGGGTATTTAGTCTGTTTAGGTATAATGCTAAAATTAATTTTGTTATTAAAAATTATGAAACATATTCGTCCAGTTCTCGTACAAAGTAAGTAGAAATTTGCTTGAATGGGTTATATTAAACCAAAAATTGTAGTATAAGAAAATGGAAGCGACTCGCAAAAGTGACGTAGTCATGTTTTGGGTCCTTTGGTAGTTTAGGATAAGGGCACTTTAGTACGACAGTTTCTTCGCGTTGAAAAACCACTGGAGAACGGACTAATATGTCTTCATCTTACAAATCAGGGGAAAACTCCGAGGTAGATGTACAGTAAACTATAAATCCCAATCGAGAATGATTAAAGCATTAAAACTACTTGAACCTTATAAGAAAGAACTCAAATTGCATTCTCTAGAACGAAGACGTGAGATATATTGTACAATGTATACATGAGAAATACTGGAAGGCAAGAGTCCAAACCAACATAATCATATTACAAGATAGTTGAAGGGATCAGAATCACAGAGACAAGCCTTTCTTAGGCTATGGTGGTCCATGCAGCGGTCGACCCCAACCTATTATAACGAATTGAATATAAAATCCGATCCCTTAAACAAAGTGTGATGTAAAGCCCTTGACCGCTGCCATCAATACTCAATTTGCTTGATCTTCCCGAGAACCAGCAAGCTTGTTATTGCTTCCTAAAAGTTCCTTAAGCTTTCTTAGTCATTCAGACTCAATTCTCTTTTCTTGTTTATTTAAGATTTGCCTTTTACTGTCAAATTACTATGAAATCGTAATTTCGTCTTATCTATGCATATCTCATCATTATAATTTCATGCTAATGCTTAGCCAGTTTCAGCGCTCTAACTGTAAGCATTAGTTGCTTACTGTAACTATTTGTATAAACTATTTAACTGTGCGAAAATAATTTATAAATCAAAGTCAATTATGAATGAAGGTTCTAAATTTCTAATTCTCGGGGATTAATTTTACAGCTGCGACGCTTCAAAAGAGGATACTCTGCCTTTGCAGGTGGGTGTTCTATGTAGTAGGTTGTCGTCTTTAAGTGGGTGTTCTCTGCAGTTGGGTGTTAGTAAAACTAATGTCTTTCAAAATAATAAGTTGAAAGCCTGATTATCGCGCTCCTGAATATATGGTATCCTTCGAATTTTGCTTCTCTACATTTCTTTGAATGTTCAAATCTTTTAAATGTATTTAAATTTAAATATATTGTTTTTCAGTCATATAATACCAATATTAATAATATTAAGCTGCTATTGTTATTACTAATAATGAAGATTAACTAACACTGGTGTATTCAATAAATTAATGGATTCCCCGTGTTGGTACATATAAGTATTCAAATGTGTAATTCAAGACTATAAGATTTAAAAAAAAGCTATTAAAAGTAATTACATAAATAAATTGTCAATTACAAAATTTGTACTTTAAATAACTTTTGTTATCATCATATAGAATAATAATATAGTATTTGTAAGTTACGGAATCTTGCTGCAGGCGTGTTAGACTATTCTCAGCCAGATTGTGGACCTAGTTATATTTACAGCATAATGAAAAAATTTTGAAATATTAAAAAAACATGATTTTATGCATAAGGTCTTAGTATGTTAAAAGTGACAAAATTCTTCGGTATCAACCGAACTTAAGATTGTCGTGCATTAAAGAAACTTAAAACACCAAAATATTGACGTGTCCTGGGACAAACGCATTTCAGTTCCAATAGGCTAGGTGGATTATCTAGATTCCGATCCTTCTGGCTCGGCTAAACCGTTGCATTATATACGAAGTGGTCATCCAGAGAACGCGATAGTTACAACCCACAAATCTTGTCATCATTTTCCAATACTAAAATCCTTATAAAAATTACCTCAGTTTAAGGATATTTTGTATTACTAAATAATATACCATATAAATCATGTACATAAATTTTACAAGGAAATACTTCATTACATAAACAGTGGTATAATTCTCAGTAAGTGTTTCGTATCATTATAGAGCATGAAACCTAAACCCCTAAATGTTATACTTTTTTGTGTTTGTTCTTAAATTATATGCAATTTTAGAGATTATATTTATATCAATTTACAAGTGAAATTATTACATTTACATTTATATTATATAATTCTCAGTAAACCAATTTTCCATATTATCACCGAGCATGAGCCATAAACCCCGAATGTTATACTTGATCCTGCTTCGCAAGAACTTCACTATTCTGTCTACTGAGTAACCCTCCTGCCTGTCTATCCACACACAGTAACCCTCCTGCCTGCATATCCACACACATTAACCCTCCTGCCTGCCTATCCACACACACAGTAACCCTCCTGTCTGCCTATCCACACACAGTAACCCTCCTGCCTGTTTATCCACACACAGAAACCCTCCTGCCTGCCTATCCACACAGAGTAACCCTCCTGCCTGCCTATCCACACACAGTAACCCTCCTGCCTGTCTATCCACACACAGTAACCCTCCTGCCTGCCTATCCACACACAGTAACCCTCCTGCCTGCCTATCCACACACAGTAACCCTCCTGCCTGCCTATCCACACACAAAACATGTAATCAGAAAGTAGCATAATTATTGTATTTTTTATTTTCTTTCATTTTATATCAATATAAAACATTAAAAAACTTCATTAAATCCATTCTAATGCTTGGTCCACATAAAGATTTAAGAGTTTGTGTACCCAAATAAAAAAAAATGTTTATTCGGGTGAAAGTACATACATAAAAGATGAGTTCAAACATAATATTGGCGTTATAAATCAAACAAATCCACAAGGACCGTGACGAGGATTCGCAGGTTCGAATCATCGTCACGGCCCTTGTGGATTTGTTCATTTGATGCATCACGTTAGTGTGATCTCTGTGTGTAATGATGTAAGGGCGAAGAGGGAGAACGGCCTATTGACATCGCTCGGGTGCAGGGGAGAGTTGTGTAAAATCCTGGTTTGTGCCTCGGAAACGCTACGGGATCCAGTAAGTTCAGTAGAACTTCGGTTTCAACTCTATTAACCCTGTCGTAGCTCAGTCGATTAAGGCAGTGTCTGGGATGTTCCCGGACGCAGGTTCGAATCATCGTCACGGCCCTTGTGGATTTGTTCATTTGATGCATCACGTTAGTGTGATCTATGTGTGTAGTGTAGTTATAAATAGAGCTAATACATACAATACCTGAAGCCACTAATACGCACAGCGTTTCGGGCAAAATCTCAATCCAGTTCACAAGCTCCAGTCGTGTGAAATCCAGTTTACAACAACAAGCCCTGGACCATTCTCAAGTCGAAAATCAAGTCGATTCGACTTGCGAATGGTCCAGGACAGACCGAAACGTGGTCGTCCCTTCACTTTCTGGTGTGTGGTCTGGTCACCTATTGTTGTCCTTAATTCCCAACATCAACAACCTATCAATTAATAGGGAGGGTCTCGTGATTATAGCGATACAGTAATTCACGTTGTTTTGGGGCAATAAATTTAACATGAAGGTTTGCCCATATTACTTGCCGGTTAAAGAGAGTATATACCTCCACTACTCTAGGAACATAAGAACAAAGGCAACTGCAGAAGGCCTATTGGCCCATACGAGGCAGCTCCTATTTATAACCACCCAATCCCACTCCTGCCAACCCACGCTTGAAACAATCGAGGGACCCCACCTCCACCACGTTACGCGGCAATTGGTTCCACAAATCAACAACCCTGTTACTGAACCAGTATTAACCCAAGTCTTTCCTAAATCTAAACTTATTCAATTTACACCCATTGTTTCGTGTTCTGTCTTGTGTTGATACTTTTAATACCCTATTAATATCCCCTTTGTTATGTCCATTCACCCACTTGTAAACCTCTATCATGTCACCCTTAACTCTTCGCCTTTCCCGTGAATGCAACTTAAGCTTTGTTAATCTTTCTTCATATGAAAGATTCCTAATTTGGGGAATTAACTTAGTCATCCTATGCTGGACGCGTTCAAGTGAATTTATATCCATTCTATAGTACGGCGACCAAAACTGAACTGCATAATCTAAATGGGGCCTAACCAGAGCAAGATATAGCTGAAGAACCACACCAGGTGTCTTGTTACTAACGTTTCGATTAATAAATCCCAGTGTCCTATTTGCCTTATTACGAACATTTATGCATTGATCCTTTTGTTTTAAATTCTTACTAATCATAACTCCCAGATCCCTTTCGCAATCCGACTTCGCAATCTTAACACCATCTAGCTCGTATCTTGTAACTCTATCATCATTACCTAGCCTCAGAACTTTACATTTAGCAGCATTAAACTGCATCTGCCAATCCTTTGACCATTTCAAAACCCTATTTAGATCAACTTGAAGTGATAGTGAGTCTTCTTCCGTATTAATTTCCCTACCGATTTTTGTATCATCGGCAAATTTACAAATGTTGCTACTCAAACCTGAATCTAAATCATCATATTTGGGAGTAGATCATCATACACTTGTTTACTGTTCATCATAAAAACACCTTAAATATTACAAATCCGCCTGAGAACATCAATTTCACATGAATAAAAGTGAGGTGAAATAAAGGCAAAGTCAGTATACTCAGACATATGTATCAAGTAGCTAACACGTAATTTACAAAAAAAAAAAATGTCCTGGCGCATTTACACTGTTCCTCAGCATTATATTCTTGAAGAAGGTAACACATAATATAGCCAATGACATATGACTCCTATTCAGTATCCCTATCCCACCGTTCTTCTTACCTTTACATAGAATAGTCCGTTTAATTGGTTGATATCAACCATACCAAATATATCTATAAATAGTTTTGTCAGGCATGACTGAACGCCTCTCGGGAGTAGTCTGTCATCTAAATTCTCATGACACTCAATGTGCTTAATCTTCACGAGAACCAGCAAACGTGATATTGCTTCCTGAAAGTTCCTTTTGTTTTCGGAGTCATTCAGACTCAATTCCCTATTCTTGTTAATTTAAGATTTGCCTTTTACTTTCAAATTACTATGAAAGCGCAATTTCGTCTTATCTATACATATATCATCATTATAATTTCATGCCAATGCTTTACCAATCTCAGCGCTCTAACTGAAAGCATTAGCTCCTTACTGTAACTATTTATATAAACTACTTATCTGTGCAAAAATAATTTATAAATCTAAATCAGTTATGAAGGTTCTAAATTTCTTATTCTCTTGGATTAATTATGCAGCTGCGATGCTTCAAAAGAGGAGAGTATGCCTTTGCAAATGGGTGTTGTCTGTTGGTGGGTATTCTATGCAGGAGGCTATGCTCTATAAGTGGGTGTTCCCTGCAGGAGGTCATCCTTTCTAAGTGAGTGTTTAATGCAGGAGGTTGTCCTCTGTAAGTGGGTTGTCCTCTGTAAGTGGGTGTTCTATGCAGGTGGGTGTTAGTACTGTAAACTAATGACCTACAAAAGAAATAAGTTGACAGTCTGATCATCGCGCTCCTGAATATATATGTTATCCTTCGATATTTGCTACTGTACGTTTCTTTGAATGTTAAAATCATTTAAATGTATTTAAATTTAAATATGCTGTTTAACAATCATATGATTGCAATAATAATAATACTGAGCTGCAATTGTTATTACTAATAATAGTGATTAACTAACACTGTTGTATTCAATAAATTTCTGGATTCCTTTTTTTGGTACATATTATTATTAAAAATGTGTAGTTTAAGCTTATAAGATTTAAAATAAACTCTATAAAAATGTTCTATGTTTTGTAAAGTAATTACATAAATAAATTGTTAATGATACAATTTGTATTTTCATTAACTTGTTTTATCATCATATATTATAATAATATAGAATCTGTAAGTATTGGAACCTTGCTGCAGGCGTGTTAGACTATTCTCACATGGTTACTGTTTTTTCTAATGAAAGATTTCTTAAGAGTAAATTTTGAAAATTAATATATGTGAGTATGTATATATACCGGCAAATCGCAACCTTAGTTAAGCTCTTCGTATGTTAATGATGACATAGTTTTATGTTATCAACCCAACTCAATAAAATTGTCGTGCATTAAGGATAATATAAACACAACTATATTGACGTGTCCTGGGACTAAATAATTTCAGTTCCGATAGGCTAGGTGGGTTGTCTAGATTACGATTTTTCTGGCTACGCTAAACCATTTAATTTTTTACGAAGTGGTCAACCAGCGAACGCGATAATTACAACCCACAAATCGTGTCATAATTCGCCAATACTAAAATCTTTATATAAATTACCTCAGTAGAAGAATTTTTTGTATTATTAAATAATATTCAAAGTAAATCATATACATTCCTTCCCTTCCCACAGACTCAAAGAAGGGGGAACACAGAGCATTCAGAGTGAAACTTGTCATTTAACTCTGAATACGTATCAGTGTTCACTTATGCTACCATCCCTTTTTTTATGCTGTACACTTTTTTGTACTTTATTATACAAGGTTGCACAGTTACATATCTGATTGTTTACAAAAAATGAACAGTTAGATGTAATAAGGGGAAGTTTGTCTTCTAGAGGCTGTAGATTTCTTCGAACTCCTCCGAAGCCGGGCAGGAACCGAGGATGCAACGGACATTTTCCCTCTGGATCGCGACACTGAGGCGCTGGAAGAGAAAACTTACCGCTCTAGGGTCTCTTGTGGTGTCAATGAGCCTGGAACCAAGATCCTTAAGAAACCTTCTTGCACTCTCTCCCCATGGGCCTAGGGTCTCAGATCCTATTGGAACAAAGTTGTACCGGTGATCTATTTCCCTCTTCTTAGTCGACTTGGCTCTTTCTCGCTCTCTCTGTATGTCGCCGTGGCTCCTGCTTGGCCAGCAGAGAGGTTGATGTTCGTGATTGCCAGGGTGGATACGCAAGTATAGTCCCACGCCAACTGTCTGCCACCCTTCCAAGGGTGCAGTGTGAATCTATCTGGTCGGCAGGCAGAGCTTTCAGAGTTACGGTTCAATAGATTGCGGGACTCTCTCTCTGCTGGACACTGGGCAGAGGCAAGGCTCCTCTTAATCACATCAATGATTTCGTCGTGTATAGAGTGCCAACTGCCTGATTTTCCACAGTGTAGGCCATGCAATCCATATTCGTCTGCATTTGCCCCGCCGCAAATACACCTATGAACAGTGTGGGTAGGAGCAGCAAGGCAGAGAGCGACTGCAATACGGAGCTGCTGCGGATCAAGACGTGTGCCTGTCGCTGACATAGGGACTGCCAAAAGGAAGTCCCCTACATGGGAAGCCTGCACAGCTGTGAGGCGTGCACGATCACTGAGGGTTGTTGCTGACTCCAGCAAAGCTGTGGCTTCTTTGTCTACAATGGGGCTGTCCCAGCTGGATTGCTTCTTGGTTTTCAACATGGTCGGTCTGAGTCTGCCATGGTACCCCATTTAGTGACGCATTCCGTGTAGTGGGAGTCCTGTATCTCTGCTAAGTCACACAGGTTGTCAGGTAGAATTTCCCTAACCAGGTCATCTGATGCTGAGGAGGAAGACAGGAAGGCTGGCACATCAATTAGGTGGCAGTGTGGACACGAAGTCCGCCGAGCTTGACAGGATATATAACACACACACACACACACATATATATATATATATATATATATATATATATATATATATATATATATATATATATATATATATATATATATATATATATATATATAATATATATATATATATATATATATGTCGTACCTAGTAGCCAGAACGCACTTGTCAGCCTACTATGCAAGGCCCGATTTGCCTAATAAGTCAAGTTTTCATGAATTAATTGTTTTTCGACTACCTAACCTACCTAACCTAACCTAACCTAACTTTTTCGGCTACCTAACCTAACCTAACCTATAAAGATAGGTTAGGTTAGGTTGGCTAGGTTCGGTCATATATCTACGTTAATTTTAACTGAAATAAAAACAAATTGACCTCATACATAATGAAATGGGTAGCTTTATCATTTCACAAGGAAAAAATTAGAGAAAATATATTGATTCAGGAAAACTTGGCTTATTAGGCAAATCGGGCCTTGCATAGTAGGCTGAGAAGTGCGTTCTGGCTACTAGGTACGACATATATATAATAATATATATATATATATTATATATATATAATATATATATATATATATATATATAATATATATATATATATATATATATATATATATATATATATATATATATGACCAGCTGACCAGCTTCCACATATTCTTTATACACATACATACATACATATATATATATATATATATATATATATATATATATATATATATATATATATATATATATTATATATTATTAAATATGACCGAAAAAGTAAGATTAATAATTCTAACACGAATTTTCTCAATCTTTCGTACATTTCTTTTCACTGTTGGTGGTAATTCAAAAATCAATTCTCCAAAATTCATTTTTATTTCTAGTCTGACGCGACACTTGAGCGCGTTTCGTAAAACTTATTACATTTTCAAAGACTTTAGTTTAAACATACACAACTGAATAGAACTTACACATCTCCGATTTGTTTATATCTACATTTGAGTGAGGTGGATGGGGTGAGGTGGCATTTAAGACTCCGCTCCAATATAGAAGCATCAAGAAATATGGGCCAATAGGCTTTCTACAATCACTTCTATTCAATACCCATTGTTTCGTGTTCTGTCTTGTGTTGATGAAATTAATACCTTATTAAATACCACCTCACTCAAATGTAGATATAAACAAATCGGAGATGTGTAAGTTCTATTCAGTTGTGTATGTTTAAACTAAAGTCTTTGAAAATGTAATATGTTTTACGAAACGCGCTCAAGTGTCGCGTCAGACTAGAAATAAAAATGAATTTTGGAGAATTGATTTTTGAATTACCACCAACAGTGAAAAGAAATGTACGAAAGATTGAGAAAATTCGTGTTAGAATTATTAATCTTACTTTTTCGGTCATATTTAATAATATATGTCTACAGGAAAGACTGCTACCAATATATATATATATATATATATATATATATATATATATATATATATATATATATATATATATATATATATATATATACGACTATTCGACTGCTACTAGACTTTGGTAGCAGTCTTTCTTGTAAACATATGTTGTTGAATATAACCGAAAGGGTAAATTTAATGATTCTTACACGAATCTTCTCGATAATTCTTATGTTTTTCTTCACTTTCGTGGGTAGTTATTAACTCTCCAAAGTTCATTTTCACACTTTATTTATGGTCTGATGCCTAGAAGCTTTTCGCAAGACACTTCTTACCTTTTCAAAGATAATTTTACATTTTATTTTAATTTGATTACAATTTTACTTTAAGCATTAGCAGAGTATGTAAAATTGCAGAGAAAAAAAAAAGAAGTGTCTTGCGAAACACTTCTAGGCGTCTGACCATAAATAAAGTGAGAAAATGAACTTTGGATAGTTAATTTTTCAACTACCCTCGACAGTGAAGAAAAACATAAGAAATATTGAGAAGATTCGTGTTGTAGTTGTATCTGTCGATTATTTCTGTTCTGCTTGTTAAGAGTTCTCTGGTGATGGTCTGTTTGTGCGTAAGATTGTATGAGTGTGAGATTATATCTTGTATAATCATGTGTGAGATTATATGCTCCTGGATGAAGCCCTGTTGTTTTTGCATTGAGAGAGACGTTGTTGTCTTGCCTATGAACTGGGATCTTTGGGGCTGTCAGTCCCCAGTTGGGCATGTGAAGTTATAGTGGTTAAGGTACCAGGTACGCAAAGGTGCATAGTGCTCCTGGCTGCCTGGGTTCGAATCCTTCTGGGGTGTGGAGTATCTATGCCCAAGTTGACCACCGACAGCTGGTCAACTTGGGCGCCCTACAGCTGAGTGGACAGCGCTTAGGATTCGTAGTCCTGAGGTTCCGAGACAAATGAGCAAAATGTTTCTTTCACGCTGATGCCCCTGTTACCTAGAAGTAAATAGGTTGCTGAGAGTTAGACAACTGCTACTGGCTAATTCCTGGAGGGGAAGGGGGAAAAGGGTAACAAAAAATATGCCTGGTTGAGGACCGGGCCGCAGGGATGCCAAACCCCAAAATCATCTCGAGATAACCTCAAGATAACCGAGCGCTATCTGATGTTGAATAAATGGTCTCACGACTACCAACATTTTTGTACAGTCAGTGTGGTCTAGTGGTTAAGGTACAAGGTATGCCAAGGTACATAGTGCTCCTGGATGTCTGTGTTCGAGACCCTATGGGGGTGTGGAGTTTTCAATTACATATTGGCTTGGGAACCATTCAAGCTTGTTCGCATATGTGTGTATGTATGTATACAGGATATATGGAAGCTGGTCAAGAATAGCATTTCACCTTTGTAAACGCACGTTAATGACACTATGTAAAAAGACACCTCGAGCACTGCTTATGTAGGACAGACATAGATCTCTGTATTTATGTTTGCAAGTTAGATTAGTATTTTAAAAGCACTACAATCATCTTGCTCAATAAATCACTGCCCAATATGTTTAACATATCTCTAACTCTGTCCACGGAGGACAGAAGAAATTATACATACGGTGGTTAGCATTGCAAATGTACTCACCTTGTTGTGCTTGCGGGGCTCTTTGAGAGCCACTTTGGTCCCGCCTCTCAACTGTCAATCGACTGATGTACAGATTCCTGAGCCTACTGGGCTCAATCATATCTACATTTGAAAGTGTGTATGGAGTCAGCCTCCACCACATCACTGCCTAATGCATTCCACCTGTTAACTACTCTGACACTGAAAAAGTTCTTTCTAACGTTCCTGTGGCTCATTTGGGTACTCAGTTTCCACCTGTGTCCCCTTGTTCGCGTACCACCCGTGTTAAACAGTTTATCTTTATCTACCCTGTTAATTCTTCTGAGAATTTTGTAGGTAGTGATCATGCCTCCCCTTACTCTTCTGTCTTCCAGTGTCGTGAGGTGCATTTCCCGCAGCATTTCCTCATAACTCATGCCTCTTAGTTCTGGGACTAGTCAAGTGACATACCACACGGTGTGTGTGTGTGTGTGTGTGTATTCACCTAGTTGTGCTTGCGGGGGTTGAGCTCTGCTCTTTCGGCCCGCCTCTCAACTGTCAATCAACTGTTACTAACTACTACTTTTTTTTTCTTATACACACACACCCCAGGAAGCAGCTCCGTAACAGCTGTCTAACTCTCATGTACCTATTTACTGTTAGGTAACAAGAGCATCAGGGTGAAAGAAACTATGCCCATTTGTTTCTGCCTGGTGTCCGGGAATCGAACCCGGGCTACAGAATTACGAGCCTGCGCGCTGTCCACTCAGCTACCAGACCCCTACCAGTGTGTACTCACCTATTTGTGCTTGCAGGATCGAGCATTGACTCTTGGATCCCGCCTTTCCAGCTATCGGTTGTTTACAGCAATGACCCCTGTCCCATTTCCCTATCATACCTAGTTTTAAAAGTATGAATAGTATTTGCTTCCACAACCTGTTCCCCAAGTGCATTCCATTTTTCCACTACTCTCACGCTAAAAGAAAACTTCCTAACATCTCTGTGACTCATCTGAGTTTCCAGTTTCCACCCATGTCCCCTCGTTCTGTTATTATTACGTGTGAACATTTCATCTATTTCCACTTTGTCAATTCCCCTGAGTATTTTATATGTCCCTATCATATCTCCTCTCTCCCTTCTTTTCTCTAGTGTCGTAAGGTTCAGTTCCTTCAGACGCTCTTCATATCCCATCCCTCGTAACTCTGGGACAAGCCTCGTCGCAAACCTCTGAACCTTCTCCAGTTTCTTTATGTGTTTCTTCAGGTGGGGGCTCCATGATGGCGCGGCATACTCTACGACGGGTCTCACGTAGGCAGTGTAAAGCGCCCTAAAAGCCTCCTCATTTAGGTTTCTGAATGAAGTTCTAATTTTTGCCAGTGTAGAGTACGCTGCTGTCGTTATCCTATTTATATGTGCCTCAGGAGTTAGATTAGGTGTCACATCCACTCCCAGGTCTCTTTCTCGAATCGTTACAGGTAGGCTGTTCCCCTTCATTGTGTACTGTCCCTTGGGTCTCCTGTCACCTGATCCCATTTCCATAACTTAACATTTACTGGTGTTAAACTCCAGTAGCCATTTCCCTGACCATCTCTGCAACCTGTTTAAGTCCTCTTGGAGGATCCTACAATCCTCGTCTGTCACAACTCTTCTCATTAATTTTGCGTCATCCGCAAACATTGACATTGTGACATTGACATTGACACAACATTGTGTGTGTGTGTGTGTGTGTGTGTGTGTGTGTGTGTGTGTGTGTGTGTGTGTGTGTGTGTGTGTGTGTGTGTGTGTGTGTGTGTGTGTGTGTGTGTGTGTGCACGCACGCGTGTGTGAGTGTGTGTGTGCGTATATTAATGACCGTGTAACATCACCATTCTAAGCAGCCTGGTGCCTCTTTCCTTGCCCTGGCTGGGTGATGGGACCCCGTGAGGTGAATCTTTATATATCACAACATCCCGTGTTTCATATTCAGTACCACCCGCGACGTGTCACGGGTCGGTAGTCAACCCGGCCGTTGCTGCTCGCATCCGCAGAAGCCTACCAATGTCTGCTACGTCGGACAGACGTATTTATCAATTCAGCCTCACTTTGGCCACCTTCTTCCCTTCAACGGTACGAGATGTACTGTAAACCTTGCAGCGAAAACACAATCCCTGCTTTGCTTATTATGAAAAAAACAACATATCAACCTTCACTGATAAGATGAAGCGCACGACGCGGGGTAACTTGTTAAAACTTGGCTAGGCTCTGTGCCTCACGATAGTGGATTCTATCCTAGAACCCTAGTGGATTCAGTAGCATCCCAGGTTAGGTTACTTATAGCCTATCGCGGTACAGTGGTGGGGCGATAAAATCAGTTAGGAATTAATGTTTGTGTTAGAACGTAACACATTCTCTTTTTAAATGAACAGAGAGGTACATTATCTTTTTTTTTTGTCTCTACGTACAAAGTGTTAACCTAATCAGAAAGGCTCAAACCCAAGCCACCCACCTAACCTAACGTAATCTAAGCAAATATCCATAGAAAACGTGGATATTTGTGAGCCGTTGTGTTTCATAGTACTTTGTAAATTATACGTTGGAGACCTCAACGTACAAAATAAGACGTATTAGTGGTAAGGACGGGTGAATGCTGATATCTTGATCCTCATCTCATGATGGCCATGTTATCAGGGGCTAGGATTCGTCACGTATTTACGTATGCACTTACGAAACCAGTACATCATTCCTCGTCGGCTCAGTTTGTATTTAATAGACAGGTAACGAGCTTAGGAACGCTACCAGGTTGTTCTCGAGCCCAAGGTCACTATATTTGTGAAAAGTCTCGCAGCGATTTCAAGTTCATAAATTGTTCAATAAATACAGACTAAGTCGCCATGATTGCTGACAGATGTACAGGTTTCGTTAACTGACTGGTATCTTTGATATGCTTTAATCCAGGGTAACTGGCTGTCATGGTGTGGCGTGCGTCTGAATGCACGAGAGAGATACCAAATAATATACACGTGGAAAATACTGGAGGGCCAGATCCCAAATCTACACAGTAAAATAACAACGTACTGGAGTGAACGATATGGAAGAAAATGCAGAATAGAACCAATGAAGAACAGGGGTGCCGTAGGCACAATCAGAGAACACTGTATAAACATCAGAGGTCCACGGTTGTTCAACATCCTCCCAGCGAGCATAAGAAATATTGCCGGAACAACCGTGGACATCTTCAAGAGAAAACTAGATCATTTTCTCCATGGAGTGCAGGACCAACCGGGCTGTGGTGGATATGTGGGCCTTCGGGCCGCTCTAAGCAACAGCCTGGTGGACCAAACTCTCACAAGTCAAGTCTGGCCCTGGGCCGGGCTTGGGCAGTAGAAGAACTCCCAGAACCCCATCAACCAGGTATCAAGCACATCACCTTATGGAATGGTATCAAACAAATAACAAATGTTTACTGACTAACCAACAAGAATGCTTTAGTGCTGAATATAATCCAGGACTTAAGTAAAGTTTCAATGTATATATAGCGAGGAAAGGGGGTACACTTTTCAGTATACATATCCACAAAACCATATTTAATTAGAGGAGACAATTTGTTGGCATGAATACCTGGGGCCAGATTCACGAAGCAGTTACGTAAGCACTTACGAATCTGTACATCTTTTCTCAATCTTTGGCGGCTTTGTTTACAATTATTAAACAGTTAATGAGCTCCGAAGCACCAGGATGCTGTTTATAACAACAACAGTTGATTGGGAAGTTTTCATACTTGTAAACTGTTTAATAAATGTAACCAAAGTCGTCAAAGATTGAGGAAAGATGTACACGTTCGTAAGTACTTGCGTAACCACTTCGTGAATCCGGGTCTTGGTTATCATATGACCAACTGGTTGAGTGATCTGTAAATATGTAAAATGAAAACGAATAATTAATGTTTATGTTGTGTTTAGAAGTAGTGTTTGCTTGGTCCTGTCTGGTAGAAGAGAAGTACCAAATAGGACTCAAGAGAAGTGTACTGCCTAGTGCAAGAGAAGAGCTCCACTAACGTTTATTTTATTATAGAATACATAAGTTAAGGGATATCAATTCAAAACAAGATTACGTTATTATTTCGACTAGAACAATATTATATAAAGATAAAACGCTGTCTACAATAATAAGAATAATAATACAAGCAATAAATAACATAATATTGATGATTTAAGTGTTTATAGTTAACTAAGCTATAATGAAGAAATAATACACCCAAAATTATGCATTTGCCAAACTTGAACACACGAGTAATTGATCATACTTTGAAGCGACCTTGTTCTGTTTGTAAACAAAGTTGCATAAACTCGAAATATTATATAGAATATCGAGATGGACCCAAGCACTCCTCAACCAATACTAGCAAAGCTGGTTTACGAAAATGCCGTAATAAGGTCGTTTTAAACTATTCAACAGCCGGACGCCAAATAAGAAAACATAACAATAACAGCTTAAAAAGACAGATGAACTAAACTAAAATGAAATCGGGATTCGACGATTCAGAGCCCTCGAGCAAAGGCAAACACAACAAACACAACAATGATCGCATAACAATTACAAAAGGCTCACTTGCTCCAACTGTGCCTAATGGCGCAATAAATAGGTGGGGATTAGCAAACAGCAAGTGAAGCTTAGCAAATGCAGTTATTGTATGGTCTATTGCTCTCTCGTTGATTCCTGCTGCTTGCTTAGTGCATTCTGACTGGGTACTTGTGCTCGATTTGTGTTGCTTACTTGTTTTTCTTTATTAAATAATATTCACTAGTTTTGTATAGTCAATATTAATATTAGCGTTGCTTACATATATATGTTTGACTGTTTGTGAGGTTTCTGTATGTCACTTTGAATATCCGACAGTTCGCCAATGGATTTTCTAAAACCTATGTAATCTAACCTAACCAGACTAAATCTAGCCTAGCCTAACCAAGCGTAGCCTAACCAAATTTAGCCCAGCCTAAGCCAATCTGGCCTTACCCAATATAACAGCCTATTCTAACCCAACCTAACCTAATGTAACCCAGCAAAACCTAACTTAACGTAGCCTAGCACAACAAAATATACTCTAATCCAGTCTAATGTAATGTT
>NC_091160.1:45092505-45174811 GCF_040958095.1 Procambarus clarkii | reverse complement strand
ATTACGTCTATATGCAAGATGCTACTAAACTCCAAGAGTATAGTAGTTTACTGCAGTCTTGTATTAATTAAGTATATTTATTGTGACTTTAGTAACCGTATAGAGGTTGATAGGCCTTAAGCCCAACACCAAGATTAAATCCTAATTCACAACTTATGTTACATATTTTACACACTACATACCACATATGTTCATAATTATATTTAATTCCACACTAAAATACTTTCAACTCTCTATACACATAAAATTCGACATACTTCAATCATACACTTTTCTAATCCGACATACTGCAATCATACACTAGATATACACATTTTTAATCCTATCTCATTTTAACCACCATTACCCAATCCACATATAAAGATAACAATCAAAGGTGACACCACACACACACATATTTGCAACAGTGGGATGGTTTGCACATTAAACTATCAGCATATGCAGCAATGGAAGCCATTGCAGAAGAAGATCGACTGGTGAAACCGCCTCTTCTCTCAATGTTTACGATTGAGGTGGGATTCTGCCCCTTCAACCGACGACGCTACAGAGGATAAAATATTTGCATTGAATACAAATCAATGCCAAATGAGGATACGACTTGATAAGGCTCCAGGATAGACCGAAACGTCGTCCAGGAGGGATCGAAGACGTCGTCATGACTTCATAAAGATTAAGGAAGCTCGAAAATCGCCCTTCATCTTATTTCATATGCGTGTCTTGAGTTATTTCAGTCACATTATTGTGCCATATTCTCTGTAATCATAGAGACGTGAGAACCTATTTGTTTTACCTGAAGAGTAGTAGGAAAATGGAATGAACTAGAGGCGGACATAGAAGCGAACTTCATTTACAAATATCAAGTAGATATGACAGTAGGGTCGGGAGGCATTGTATTGGATAATGAGTGACAAAAAGTCAGGGGCCTAAGATATGAAGCTCGAGTCTACTGGAAATAATAGGCGACAAATGTGAAAACAAGCACACACACACACGTGTAAAGTGCCCTTATCATAACCTACCAGATAACGGGACATTATGTCACTTTCGCGAGTCGCTTCTATTTTCTAGCACGTCAATTTTAAGGGTTTACGCAACGGTTTCGTTCAAAAAGCATAATTTACTTTAAGAAAACAGGGAACATGCGAATAAATGTTTCAAAATTTAATATGGACGCAATTATTTCATATATATATCTCGAGCCAACTGAGTATAATCTAACATGACTGCTGAAAGATTCCATAATTTATAAATTCTATATTATTATAAAATTTGATAATTAGACAAGCTAATAATGATACAAATTTTATCATTTATATTTTATTCACATAAATACTGTTGATAAAATGAAACACTTTTAAATGTTTAACAATAAACAAAATATAAATAAAACACAAGGGGCACACGCATTAGGGGACACAGGTGGAAACTGAGTGCCCAAATGCGCCACAGAGATATTAGAAAGAACTTTTTTAGTGTCAGAGTGGTTGACATATGGAATGCATTAGGAGGTAATGTGGTGGAGGCTGGCTCCATACACAGTTCAAGTGTAGATATGATAGAGCCCAATAGGCTCAGGAACCTGTACACCTGTTGATTGACGGTTGAGAGGCGGGAACAAAGAGCCAGAGCTCAACCCCCCGCAAGCACAACTAGGTGAGTACACACACACGTAAACTCTCTCTTCACACACACACACACTTCAAAAATCAGGCAAGAAAGAGAGAGAGTTGGGCAGACTGCATTATTTTGGATTGCCAGAAAGCCTTTGACACAGTACCACGTATAGATTCCTGAGCCTACTGGGCTCTGTCATATCTACATTTGAAACTCCATACACAGTTTCAAATGTAGACATTTGAAACTGCTCAGTAGATTCCTGAGCCTACTGGACAGAGCCAGTAGGCTCAGGAATCTGTACACCAGTTGATTGACAGTTGAGAGGCGGGACCAAAGAGCCAAAGCTCAACCCCCGCAAGCAAAATAGGTGAGTACACACACACACACAGGAAGCAGTCCGTAGCAGCTGTCTAACTCCAAGGTACGTATTTACTGCTAGATGAACAGACGCATCAGGGTGAAAGAAATTATCATCATTTGTTTCTGCCTGGTCCGGGAATCGAACTCCGGCCTCAGAATTACGAGTTCTGCGCGCTGTCCCGCTCAGCTACCAGAACCCTGTGTGTGTGTGTGTGTGTGTGTGTGTGTGTGTACTCACCTATTTGTGTCTGCAGGATCGAGCATTGACTCTTGGATCCCGCCTTTCGAGCATTGGTTGTTTACAGCAATGACTCCGTCCCATTTCCCTATCATATCTAGTTTTAAAATTATGAATAGTATTTGCTTCCACAACCTGTTCCTGAAGTGCATTCCATTTTCCCACTACTCTCACGCTAAATGAAAACTTCCTAACATCCCTGTGACTTATCTGAGTTTTCAGCTTCCACCTATGTCCCCTCGTTCTGTTACTATTCCGTGTGAACATTTCGTCTATGTCCACTCTGTCAATCCCCCTGAGTATTTTATACGTTCCTATCATATCCCCCCCCTCCCTTCTTCTTTCTAGTGTCGTAAGGCACAGTTCCCTCAGGCGTTCCTCATACCCCATCCCTCGTAACTCTGGAACGAGTCTCGTTGCAAACCTCTGAACCTTTTCCAGTTTCCTTATATGATTCTTCAGATGGGGACTCCATGATGAGGCGGCATACTCTAAGACTGGCCTCACGTAGGTAGTGTAAAGAGCCCTAAATGCCTCCTTACTTATGTTTCTGAATGATGTTCTAACTTTTGCCAGTGTAGAGTACGCTGCTGTTGTTATCCTATTTATATGTGCCTCAGTAGTTAGATTAGGTGTTACATCCACGCCCAGGTCTCTTTCTCGCGTCGTCACAGATAGGCTGTTCCCCTTCATTGTGTACTGTCCCTTTGGTCTCCTATCTCCTAGTCCCATTTCCATAACTTTACATTTGCTCGTGTTGAACTCCAGTAGCCATTTCTCTGACCATCTCTGCAACCTGTTCAGGTCCTCTTGGAGGATCCTGCAATCCTCATCTGTCACAACTCTTCTCATCAATTTTGCGTCATCCGCGAACATCGACATGTATGACTCTACTCCTGTAAACATATTGTTAACATATACTAGAAATAGAATTGGTCTCAGCACCGATTCTTGTGGTACTCCACTCGTTACTGTTCGCCAGTCCGACTTCTCGCCCCTTACCGTAACTCTTTGGCTCCTTCCTGTTAGGAAGTTCCTTATCCATGCTAGGACCTTTCCTCCCACCCCCGCCTGCCTCTCGAGTTTGAACAGCAGTCTCATGTGCGGTACTGTATCAAAGGCTTTTTGGCTGTCCAAAAATATGCAGTCTGCCCAACCATCTCTGTCCTGTCTTATCCTCGTTATTTTATCATAGAATTCCAAAAGGTTTGTTAGGCACGATTTCCCTTTCCAGAACCCATGTTGATGTTTGTTCACAAACCTAACGTTCTCCAGGTGAGCAACCAGTCGTAGCCTAATTATTCTTTCCAGTATTTTACAGGGGATGCTTGTCAGTTATACAGGACTATAGTTAAGTGCCTCCTCCCTATCACCTTTCTTAAAGATCGGCACGACATTTGTCTTCCTCCAGCAACTGGGCAATTCTCCCGACATAAGTGACTCATTAAAGATCATTGCCAGAGGCACGCTGAGGGCCTGCGCTGCTTCTTTTAGTATCCACGGTGATACTTTGTCTGGTCCAACTGCTTTAGTTACATCCAGTGCTGTCAACTGTTTCATTACCTCCTCTGCTGTCACCTCTATATCTGATAGTCTTTCATCTAGGGTAACCCCTTCCAACAATGGGAGCTGCTCAGGTTCGGTAGTGAACACTCCATGGAAACTGGCATTCAGTGCCTCGCAGATTTCCTTGTCACTTTCAGTATATGCCCAATCTGTTTTCATTAGTCTTGTCACTTGGTCGTTCACCGACATTATTTCTTCTTATATGGCTGTGTAGTAACTTAGGTTGCTTTTTCTCTTTGATCGCAATATCGTTCTCATAGTCCCTTTCCGATGTTCGTCTTATGATAATGTAATCGTTCCTAGCTCTGTTGCATCTGATCCTGTTGTCCTCTGTTCTTTGTCTTCTGTACTTCCTCCACTCCCGCCTGCTGGCCATTTTTGCTTCCTGACACTGTCTATTAAACCATGGGTTATTATAGTCCCTCTTATTTTTTCCCTTTACTGTTGGTATAAATCTCTCTTCGGCCTCCTGGCAATTCTGTATGACTAGGTTATCTTGAGATGATTTCGGGGCTTTAGTGTCCCCGCGGCCCGGTCTTCGACCAGGCCTCCACCCCCAGGAAGCAGCCCGTGACAGCTGACTAACACCCAGGTACCTATTTTACTGCTAGGTAACAGGGGCATAGGGTGAAAGAAACTTTGCCCATTGTTTCTCGCCGGCGCCTGGGATCGAACCCAGGACCACAGGATCACAAGTCCAGTGTGCTGTCCGCTCGGCCGACCGGCTCCCCTCATATCATAGGTCCATCATATCCTGGACTGTTTTTTCCTCTAATTTCTACCTACCACTGCACTTACGAAATTCCTGTCTATAACATCTACTAACTTTGCTCCCCACGTTTCGTCCCCTCCATAGGGATTCCTTGATTCGCAATTTATCTCTCCATGATTTAGGTTCCCCATGATCAGCAGCTTCGCTCTCATTCTGTGGGCTAGTGTTGCTGCCTTCTGCAGTTCATCTATACATGCTTTGTTGTTGTCATCATACTCCTGCCTGGGTCTTCTACTGTTTGGTGGGGGATTGTAGATTACCAAGATCACAATCTTTCTCCCATCTACTGTCAGAGTTCCATGTATGAAGCTTGTGCTCTCATTGGTAACCGATTTCCCAGGTCTTCAAACTTCGATTTTCGCTTTTTTTAGGAGTTCCACTCCCCCCTCCCTTGGAAGGGGGAGGGGGAGAGTGTATACTCACTTATTTGTACTCACCTACTTGTGCTTGCAGGGGTTGAGCTTTGGCTCTTTGGTCCCGCCTCTCAACTGTCAATCAACTGGTGTACATATCTACATTTAAAGCTGTGTATGGAGTCAGCCTCCACCACATCACTGCCTAATGTATTCCATCCGTTAACTACTCTGACACTGAAAAAGTTCCTTCTTACGTCTCTGTGGCTCATGTGGGTACTCAGTTTCCACCTGTGTCCCCTTGTTCGCGTCCCACCAGTGTTGAATAATTTATCCTTTTTTACCCGGTCGATTCCCCTGAGGATTTTGTAGATTGTGATCATGTCCCCTCTTACTCTTCTGTCTTCCAGTGTCGTAAGGTGCATTTCCCGCAGCCTTTCCTCGTAACTCATGCCTCTTAGTTCTGGGACTAGTCTAGTGGCATACCTTTGGACTTTTTCCAGCTTCTTGTGTGTGACTTTTTTGTGACTTTTGTGTGTGTGTGTGTGTGTGTGTGTGTGTGTGTGTGTGTGTGTGTGTGTGTGTGTGTGTGTGTGTGTGTGTGTGTGTGTGTGTGTGTGTGTGTGTGTGTGTGTGTGCGTATGTGTGTGTGTGTGTGTGTGTGTGTGAGTGTGTGTGTGTGTGTGTGTGTGTGTGTGTGTGTGTGTGTGTTTACTAGTTGTGTTTACTAGTTGTGTTTTTACGAGGGTTGAGCTTTGCTCTTTCGGCCCGCCTCTCAACTGTCAATCAACTGTTTACTAACTACTTTTTTTTTCCACACCACACACACACACACACCCCAGGAAGCAGCCCGTGACAGCTGACTAACTCCCAGGTACCTATTTACTGCTAGGTAACAGGGGCATTCAGGGTGAAAGAAACTTTGCCCATTTGTTTCCGCCTCATGCGGGAATCGAACCCGCGCCACAGAATTACGAATCCTGCGCGCTATCCACCAGGCTACGAGGCCCCTAATGTGTGTGTGTGTGTGTGTGTGTGTGTGTGTGTGTGTGTGTGTGTGTGTGTGTGTGTGTGTGTGTGTGTGTGTGTGTGTGTGTGTGTGTGTGTGTGTACTCACCGAGTTTTATTCACCTAGTTGTGCTTGCAGGGGTTGAGCTCTGCTCTTTCAGCCCGCCTCTTAACTGTCAATCAACCAACTGTTACTAACTATTTTTTCCCACACATACACATATCCCCAGGAAGCAGCCTATAACAGCTGTCTAACTCCCAGGTACCTATTTACTGCTAGGAAACAGGAACATCAGGGTGAAAGAAACTCTGCCCATTTGTTTCCGCCGGCCCCGGGAATCGAGCCCCAGTCCACATGACTACGTATCAAGCGTGCTGTCCACACAGCCACCGGCCCTGTATGTTTGTGTGTGTGTGTGTGTGTGTGTGTGTGTGTGTAATTCACCTAGTTGTGCTTGCGGGGGTTGAGCTCTGCTCTTTCGGCCCGCCTCTCAACTGTCAATAAAGCAACTGTTACTAACTACTAACTATTTTTTCACACACACACACACATACAGACAGGAAGAAACAGTTACACAGTTTCAATTATAGATATGATAGAGCCCAGTAGGTTCAAGAATCTGTACACCAGCTGATTGACAGTTGAGAGGCGGGACCAAAGAGCCAAAGCACAACTAGGTTAGTACCTGTAACTGCTCTCTCTCTCCCTTCCTTAAGCGAAACCGCTTTAAGTAACACTCGTTCCTGATACTGCTCTCCCTCCCATAATCTAGACCTCGCAAAGCGAGAGGAGTGACCCAGGATGCAGAGCTGAAAGAGTACTGCAGCTCCCCCGAGGGCGCTAAGGAATTATCCAAGCCTCATCGCCTCTGACGCATACTAAATCGTCTTGAATTAGAGAGCGCAAGGTTTAATCTTAGTCTCACGAGAAGTAAGCAACCGCTGTATCTCGTTTCTTACCGGGATAGTGAGGTCTAGGTTCAATGATCTTATTTCGGAACAAGACCTTTACGATCTCTCCTGTTTTCTATCGGCCTGTAATGGTCGGGAAACTGGGAGAGACTGAAGAAAATGCCTGAAAATCAGGATTCATCTCTGACTGGGTGCTAGAGACGTATTCATGAACCTGTTCGAAAACGGGAACTTGACCATAAACTCAAATAAAACCTTTTTCACGTGTTTTCTTGTAATGTGGAAGACTGCAGGCGAGTGGGAAGGACATTTCAGTCACATAAGAAAACTGTAAAGAAGACATTTCATCCCTCTCCCCACTCTGTTAACCAGAGAAGCAATCAAGGATAATATATTCAGAACGATTAATCATAAGAACAAGAACAAAGGTAACTGCAGAAGGCCTATTGGCCCATACGAGGCAACTCCTATTCTATAACCACCCAATCCCACTCATATACTTGTCCAACCCAAGTATGATACAGCGTGGAAGCAATTAAGGATTATATATACAGAGAGCGATTAATGAAGTATGATACAGTGTGGAAGCCATCAAGGATGATATATACAGAGAGGGATTAATCAAGCATGATACAGCGTGGAAGCAATCAAAGATGATGTACAGAGAGCGATTAATATAGTATGACAGCGTGCAAGCACTCAAGAATGATATATAAATCAGGTAACCAATTGAGAATAATGTATACAGCACACACGTTCGGCATGATGCAGGGAAAAATCATTCTAGAAAGATTTTTCCATGATACAGGGAAAAATCATTCTAGAATTAAATCAGCTCGCTTGTTATGAGACTGAAAAGTGCAAGACTCTCAACTGTTCACACAAGGTGTGAGAAGCCTGGTCTCACACAAACTATACTTTAGACAGTTTTGTGCGTTAGTAAATATAAACTTCACCACTTCTATAAAACGTTCAGTTTATGTGACATACATGAGGCAAAAACTTCAAGTTTATTTTATAAGTTATCATATTCGTTAGAAACTTCGTCAAATCCTGTGACAAGCTTTACCACAAATCAGCTTCCAATTTGTGTTAAAATAATCATATTATTAGACCATATTCATAACGGAGAGATCCTTAACCGTAAAGCTCTGGTGTAGTCTATCTCTCTCTAAATATTTGGGGGGTGCAATGTTCGATACGTAAGAAATACTTCATAATATCAAAAGTACCTGATCATACAGATATCTCTTACCGTACAGGTTTACTCCTAAGGTCAGTTGCATCCTCCACAATACGCGACCATTGTGAAGCACCAGCTCGTAGATCGTAGAGATGATCTATGATGCTTTTCTCATTGGTATTTTAAATAATTTAGGGCATGGATGATTATATAATTTGCTATATAACGAATAATGAGGCAAAAAATAGGATCACATCTAAAAATTATTTGTTTTAAAAGCCCCTTAATCGTACTGAACAATTAAGAGGGAAGAAAAACACGCTTTGACGGACTTGTAATAGAGGACGGGCGAAATAGTTTAATATGTTCTATTCTTTTGGGATGCATATTATAATCTCAATAAAGTTACTTGACCAGGAACTATTTGTTTTATATGGCGAGAAATTGATCTCATTTATATTCATTAATTAGGTAATGAGTTATTTATTTGTTTCTGTTTCTCTGAATGTTGCACTTTTATTCATTCTTATTAATGACATTCTTATGTCGCAGACTTAATAATTCTAAGCACAATGCACATTACAGTAGTTCGTTCAGTTATGTGTAATTGCTAGGAATACAGAACTACCAGTACAATATCTTTAACAGTTTATTATTTTACCGAATTATTTTTAGATATTATATGTGTTCTAAGGAAATATTTAAAATCTCGTAAAGATTTGTTTAGTCTTAGAAAAAGGAAGGATCATAACATTCAGTACAATGTTAAAACATAATTATATCCGGCGATATGCAGCTGTTCAGAGAATATATAATGGGCAACTGAAGAATCCTCAGTTGGCAATTAACATTAGTAAGAACACACGTACGCAATATGTTAAATAATGGATATTTTGCCAGCTATCGTGTATACGATGCACAGCTTTATAATTTTGAAGAAAGACATCTCACCTAATTTAACATGTCATACAAATTTATATTAGCCGTTGTACTGAAGACATAACGAGACAGTAAGACTAGAAATTATGGTAACGAATGAGTTCATTACATTTATAAATGTTTTAAATTTATAAATATTATACAATCTATCATTTAAAAAATATTCATTAATACAAATATATATTACACACAGAATTTACACGAACGTGATATATATAGTAGGCATCCGTCAATCCCTTGGGAGTTATGGAGTTCTTCCCCTGTGTGTCAAGGTGGATGCATTGTCTGCTGTGGCTGTGAAGTCCAACCCGAGAACGGCAGTCCCGACCGCAGACAAACGCCGAAGCGGTTGCGTCTGTCAGTGGTCGAGATTTCCTCTGAAATATCTTATCCTCCGCTTGCCTCTTCAGTTCGCCCTCGAATTGCTGGAGTCCCTTCTGCATTTTGCATCTTCAGGCAGATCTGTCCGTAGCTACTGCCTCCCAAGTGTTGATGTCGAAGTTCAGCTGCTTAAGGTCACGTTTATAACATCTTTAAAACACAGCTTAAGTCTTCCGGTGGGCCTCTTTCTTGATGTCAGTTCTCCATATAAGAGGTCCTTCGGTATGCGGCCATCTTCCATACTTGTGACATGTCCCAGCTATCGCATGCGTCTCTGCTTCAGAATAGTGAATATTGAAGGGATTCCTGTTCTCTCGAGCCGTGTTGTTTGTGACGTGGTCTCGTAAGGTTTGAGAAAATCTCGTGAAAATTTTTTTAGTCTTAGAAACAGGAAACATCATAACATCCAATACAATGTTAAAGCATAATTACATCCGGAGATACTCAGCTGTTCAGAAAATTTATAATTGGCAACTGAAGAAATCAAAGCTGGTAATTAACATAATTAAAAAATCACGCACACAATGTTTTCACTTAGTTGTACTTGCCGGGGTTGAGCTCTGCTCTTTCGGCTCGCCTGTCAACTATCAATTAACTTTTCTTTTTTTCACACACACACACACATCCCCATTAAGCAGCCCGTAGCAGCTGTCTAACTCCCAGGTACCTATTTTACTGCTAGGTAACAGATGACATCAGGGTGAAAGAAACTCTGCCCATTTGTTTCCGCCTCCTCCGGGATCGAACCCAGAACCTCAGGACTATGAATCCGAAACGCTGTCAGGCCCCTTAATGTGTTTATTGCCTGCAATCGTATATACGTTGCACAGCTTTAAAATTTTCGGTTACCAACAAACAAGATCTAAGAATTTAATCATAAACTTATATAAGTCTTTGTACTGAAGACGTAACGAGTCAGCAAGACAAGAAATTATGGTAACGAATAAGTTCATTATATTCATACATTTTTAAAATTCATAAATATTATACACTTCAAAATTTTGAAAATATTCGTTAATACAAATATATGTTACTTACAGAATACACAAGAACTAGATATATAGCAAGTAGATAAAAAAAACTATTTATTTATCCCCCAACAAATAATAACGTACTTACTATTTATGTCAGCAGAATCGAACTATTAGCTCTTGGACCCCGCCTTTCTAACTACTCTATTTTCCTCTATTGTGCCTCATATATATATATATATATATATATATATATATATATATATATATATGTCGTACCTAGTAGCCAGAACTCACTTCTGAGCCTACTATGTAAGGCCCGATTTGCCTAATAAGCCAAGTTTTCATGAATTAATTGCTTTTCGACTACCTAACCTACCTAACCTAACCTAACCTAACTTTTTCGGCTACCTAACCGAACCTAACCTATAGAGATAGGTTAGGTTAGGTTAGGTAGGGTTGGTTAGGTTTGGTCATATTTCTACGTTAATTTTAACTCCAATTAAAAAAAATTGACCTCTTACATAATGAAATGGGTTGCTTTATCATTTCATAAGAAAAAAATTAGAGAAAATATATTAATTCATGAAAACTTGGCTTATTAGGCAAATCGGGCCTTGCATTGTAGGCTGAAAAGTGAGTTCTGGCTACTAGGTACGACATATATATATATATATATATATATATATATATATATATATATATATATATATATATATATATATATATATATATATATATATATATATATATATATATGTCGTACCTAGTAGCCAGAACGCACTTCTCAGCCTATTATGCAAGGCCCGATTTGCCTAATAAGCCAAGTTTTCATGAATTAATTGCTTTTCGACTACCTAACCTACCTAACCTAACCTAACCTAACGTTTTCGGCTACCTAACCTAACCTAACCTATAAAGATAGGTTAGGTTAGGTTAGGTAGGGTTGGTTAGGTTCGGTCATATATCTACGTTAATTTTAACTCCAATAAAAACAAATTGACCTCATACATAATGAAATGGGTAGCTTTATCATTTCATAAGATAAAAAATAGAGAAAATATATTAATTCATGAAAACTTGGCTTATTAGGCAAATCGGGCCTTGAATAGTAGGCTGAGAAGTGCGTTCTGGCTCCTAGGTACGACATATATATATATATATATATATATATATATATATATATATATATATATATATATATATATGTCGTACCTAGTAGCCAGAACTCACTTCTCAGCCTACTATGCAAGGCCCGATTTGCCTAATAAGCCAAGTTTTTATGAATTAATGTTTTTTCGTCTACCTAACCTACCTAACCTAACCTAACCTAGCTTTTTTTGGTTACCTAACCTAACCTTACCTATATATATAGGTTAGGTTAGGTTAGGTAGGGTTGGTTAGGTTCGGTCATATATCTACGTTAATTTTAACTCCAATAAAAAAAAATTGACCTCATACATAGTGAAAAGGGTAGCTTTATCATTTCATAAGAAAAAAATTATAGTAAATATATTAATTCAGGAAAACTTGGCTTATTAGGCAAATCGGGCCTTGAATAGTAGGCTGAGAAGTGAGTTCTGGCTACTAGGTACGACATATATATATATATATATATATATATATATATATGTCGTACCTAGTAGCCAGAACGCACTTCTCGGCCTACTATGCAAGGCCCGATTTGTCTAATAAGCCAAGTTTTCATGAATTAATTGTTTTTCGACTACCTAACCTAACCTAACTTTTTCGGTTACCTAACCTAACTTTTTCGGTTACCTAACCTAACCTATAAAGATAGGTTAGGTAGGGTTGGTTAGGTTCGGTCATATATCTACGTTAATTTTAACTCCAATAAAAAAAAATTGACCTCACACGTAATGAAATGGGTAGCTTTATCATTTCATAAGAAAAAAATTAGAGAAAATATATTAATTCAGGAAAACTTGGCTTATTAGGCAAATCGGGCCTTGCATAGTAGGCTGAGAAGTGCGTTCTGGCTGCTAGGTACGACATATATATATATATATATATATATATATATATATATATATATATATATATATATGTATATATATATATATATATATATATATATATATATATATGTCGTACCTAGTAGCCAGAACGCACTTTTCAGCCAACTATGCAAGGCCCAATTTGCCTAGTAAGCCAAGTTTTCATGAATTAATTGTTTTTCGACTATCTAATCTAACCTAACCTAACTTTTTCGGCTACCTAACCTATAAAGATAGGTTAGGTTAGGTTAGGTAGGGTTGGTTAGGTTCGGTCATATATCTACGTTAATTTTAACTACAATAAAAAAATGACCTCATACATAATGAAATGGGTAGCTTTATCATTTCATAAGAAAAAAAATAAAGAAAATATATTAATTCAGGAAAACTTGGCTTATTAGGCAAATCGGGCCATGCATAGTAGGATAAGAAGTGCGTTCTGGCTACTAGGTACGATATATATATATATATATATATATATATATATATATATATATATATATATATATATATATATGTCGTACCTAGTAGCCAGAACGCACTTCTCAGCCTATTATGCAAGGCCCGATTTGCCTAATAAGCCAAGTTTTCATGAATTAATATATTTTCTCTATTTTTTTTCATATGAAATGATAAAGCTACCCATTTCATTATGTACGAGGTCAATTTTTTTTTATTGGAGTTAAAATTAACGTAGATATATGACCGAACCTAACCAACCCTACCTAACCTAACCTAACCTATATATATAGGTAAGGTTAGGTTAGGTAGCCAAAAAAAGCTAGGTTAGGTTAGGTTAGGTAGGTTAGGTAGACGAAAAAACATTAATTCATGAAAACTTGGCTTATTAGGCAAATCGGGCCTTGCATAGTAGGCTGAGAAGTGAGTTCTGGCTACTAGGTACGACATATATATATATATATATATATATATATATATATATATATATATATATATATATATATATATATATATATATATATATATATATATATATATATATATATATATATATATATATGTCGTACCTAGTAGCCAGAACGCACTTCTCAGCCTACTATGCAAGGCCTGATTTGCCTAATAAGCCAAGTTTTCATGAATTAGTTGTTTTTCGACTACCTAACCTAACCTAACCTAGCTTTTTTGGTTACCTAACCTAACCTAACCTATAAAGATAGATTAAGTTAGGTTAGGTAGGGTTGGTTAGGTTCGGTCATATATCTACGTTAATTTTAACTCCAATAAAAAAAATTGACCTCATACATAATGAAATGGGTAGTTTTATCATTTCATAAGAAAAAAATTCGAGAAAATATATTAATTCAGGAAAACTTGACTTATTTGGCAAATCGGGCCTTGCATAGTAGGCTGAGAAGTGCGTTCTGGCTACTAGGTACGACATATATATATATATATATATATATATATATATATATATATATATATATATATATATATATATATATATATATATATATATATATATATATATATATGTCGTACCTAGTAGCCAGAACGCACTTCTTAGCCTACTATGCATGGCCCGATTTGCCTAATAAGCCAAGTTTTCCTGAATTAATATATTTTCTTTAATTGTTTTCTGTTGGGTACTAAACAATTAAACACAAATTTATATAAACATTTTTACTGACGGCATAATGAGACAGCAAGACAAGAAATTATGGTAACGAATAAGTTCATCATATTCAGAAATTTTAAAATTTTGAAATATTGTTTACTTCTACATTAGAAAAATTTTCGTTAATAAGAATGTATACTACGCACAGAATTCACACGATCGTGATATATATATTAACTAGATAATTATTTTTTTATATATTATTACAAAAATAATATTTTTAACATGAGCTAGTAAATTATAATAATATGAGAGACAAAATCAACGGTGGTTCTTAATCTCGAACCCGCGTCCATCAAACTGTCAGCGGCAACGTCAACCACTGTACTATTCTGGCCTGATAGATTCGATTGGTTTATACATCCTGGAATTTTTCTGAATCGACAGGGGGGGCCTCTCCTGAAGCCATACCAAGTTTTACGTATATCTCCCCCAGGTACCTGGGTGTGGGTAAAGCAGGTCAACACCGTACCCCTCAACATACGTTACACACAGAAATCACACTAACATGATATATATCAATGACAAAATAAACTAGAGCTCTGAGGCGATTTTGCTGGTCGTGGGTTCTACCTAATACTGTTGCTCTGTTGTTTCTAAGCCTTTTTATCATTTATACTCGCTTCTCAGAACTAAAACAAGCTTGATGGTTGGTCAGTAAGCTATTGTGGTGGCCTTAATAACCCTTCAGAGGTTGATAGGTCTTAAGCCCAATACCAAAGTTGCTGGTTGGTCAGTAAGCAATTGTGGTGGTCTATATAACCATTCCCTCCAGAGGTTATCTTGAGATGATTTCGGGGCTTTTTTTTTTTTAATGTCCCCGCGTCCCGGTCCTCGACCAGGCCTCCACCCCCAGGAAGCAGCCCGTGACAGCTGACTAACACCCAGGTACCTATTTTACTGCTAGGTAACAGGGGCATAGGGTGAAAGAAACTCTGCCCATTGTTTCTCGCCGGCGCCTGAGATCGAACCCAGGATCACAAGTTCAACGTGCTGTCCGCTCTGCCGACCGGCAAGGGAGCCGGTCGGCAGGTTGATAGACTTTAAGTCTAATTCCAATATGTCTAATTCTAATTCTAAACCTATATATGTACCTAATCTCAACACATAGGTTGGAAATTGGATGCATTTAGGTCTAAATAACTTTCCGTAGGTTCGATCCTAATAAAAACTGATACTGCATTGTTCTCGTTATAGACGTATTGTTTAAAAATTTGTTAATGCCAAATATATGTGCTTTTGTTTCTATTCTATGTAAATACAAACTATCTGAGAAGTTGCTGTTTGTTCAAATGCACTTTTTGCGGTCTCCTTTGTTAACTGAGTTTAATATTTTAAACACTACAGCTGTAACTGTCACTCACTCAATTTTAAATACAACCACAACTGTTTCGCGTTGGATAAAATTAGTTTAAAGTTTACAGTTTGGCGGAAGTGTGGAAGATGGGTATCGTTTGGGAATTTTGTTGATCTCTGTTGTGTCAGGCTATTATCTTGTTGTGTGACCGCGCGGATAGCCCAATCAATAACCATTAGCGGCACATTGGTGAGTCTAGCAAGGCATATATATGAAGTATACTCCGGGTAGGTATATTCCGGTTTCTCGGTGAATATACGCTAAATTTGCGTTAATTCCGAGGATCAAGGTCCTCGCGGTTGGTGGTCTGACCAACCAGGCTGTTGGACGTTTAGTTAACTTTACTCCTGGAGTATGTTCAAGACTAAAGTATACTTGCTGATTGGTCAGTAATGTGTATAACTGTATAACATATATGCACGATGTAGTGTACTTAAAATAGACCTGCTTCCGAAGCCTACAGGTAACACAGCTATGTTATGTATGGGTGACTTTAATGTTCGTCACACTGCTCTTGGTGATGTTCAATGTGGTAATTTTACCCTATTATGTTTAAATATAATATGTGTTCGAAGGAAATATTTAAAATCTCGTAAAGATTTGTTGAGTCTTTATGAAAAGGAAACATCACAACATCCAATACAATGTTAAAACATAATTATATCCGGCGATATGCAGCTGTTCAGAGAATCTATAATGGGCAACTGAAAAACTCAAAGCTGGAAAATAATATTATTGAGAAAACAAGTACATGATATGCTTTATATTCTTGGCCAGCTATCGTATATACGATGCACACCTTTAAAAATTTTGTATACATCAAGAACCCCGATAAACTCCAACAATTGCAAAATATTTATAAGCAATAGTACTGAAGACATAACGAGAAAATACGACAAAATATTATGGTAATTAATGACTTACTTACATTAAAAAATATTTAAAATTCATATATATTATACATTCTAATATTATAAAAATATTTTTTTATACAAATATATATTACACACAGAATTCACACGAACGTGATATATAAAGTAGATAAATAATTATTTATTTATCCCCCAAAATAATGGCTTTACACTTTGTGTCTGCAGAATCGAGCTATTAGCTCCTATAGTTATATTTTGGTAGCTGTCGTGGTTGTAAACATATGTTGTTGAATATGACCGAAAAATTAAGACAAATAATTCTGACAAGAATTTTGTCAATATTTCTTATGTTTTTCTTCACTGTCGGTGGTAATGAAAATATCAATTTTCCAAAATTAACTTTTTAATAATGGTCTGACGCTTAGAAGCGTTTCGTCAGGGCTTCTTACAGTCTCAAAGACTTCATTACACTTAACACTATACTTATGAACTACATTTATGATACACTCGATCGACTGTGTATGAAACATTTGATATAACCCTCGCTTTTTACTGGTTTGGGTGAGGTGGATATTTGGTTAGGTGGGTACATGAGAATGGAATTAACTGCAGAGGGCCTATTGCCCGTACGATGCTTTGAAGTGGGTACAATATAGTCGTGCTTCCACCGACTATAATAATTGTGCATCATTACCACCGACAGAGAAGAAAAAACATAAAAAATATTGAAAAAATTCGTGTTAGAATTATTAATCTTACTTTTTCGGTCATATTCAACAATATATATATATATATATATATATATATATATATATATATATATATATATATATATATATATATATATATATATATATATTGTCCTGGGGACCATTCAGGCTTGTTCGCATATATATATATATATATATATATATATATATATATATATATATATATATATATATATATATATATATATATATATATATATATATATATATATATATATATATATATATATTGTGACGATAATCTCCTTCAAGAGATTGAGCCTGCTCTTCCCTCCAAAATTACGTCTTCACAACTATATAAAAGACTATGGAAGAAATGTCCAACAACGACAACAAACACCAGCAAGGCTTGCCAGGGTGAGCAGAAACGTATGCAGCCCGCCACCTGTTCGGACCCAAATCACCAAACTACCCGTTGATCGCTACGGCTCCGCTGATTGGTCGCCGGTCTGGCTGCACCTGCACTCGCCCCCCAATACTACCCGATGTCTGGGGTCGCCCCAACATCAGTCTTCAGAATGTTCCGTGCTTTCGTAGCCAGCACTCCTCCCAGCTAGACTCTAGAGTGTACTGAGAGAGGTGGTGGCTTTAAGCCAATATTCCAGCACCTCCCACTTAACTTTTGTGTTGCACTTCTTATTATTTTGCCTTAACGTAACTTTCATTGTGTCATTTCAGTATTCTTATTATTTTGATTCATTGATTTTATTATACATATTTGTTTGTGCATTATTTTCATGTTTTGATTTATTTAACGTAATTAAAATTTCATTGTTAAAGTTTTACTTGTGTTTTGTGTGTCTTCTCCTTACCTTACCACAGACGAAGTTCCAGTTTTTCTATTTTTTTTTATAACTATGTGACGAGGCCATACCCCTAGCCTTAAACAGCCGAACACCAACGCGTTACCGTCACAAGTTATATGGGGGCCTGTCCTAGGAGCTTCACTCAGGTACTGGTGCCAAGTGGTAATTTATGGTAAGCGTATTTAACTTTGTTAACGTAGCTTTACTATTTTTCATTCAATTTCATTTTTTATAAGGTGCGGTGTATTGTGCATTACGAGAGTAACATATAGTGAAGGTGAGACAACTTTGGATTACGTGGTGACTGTAGGCCGCAGTCATACTCTTAATTGGTCATCTCTCCCTCCTTGTTATTACTCGTATTTACCATCTATGTCCCTTGAATATTTCTCATTCTGACAGATCATCATATTGGTACCCTGGTACTGTGGTCTGCCCCGGGTCAAGAGTACCCAATCTTCTGCAATCTGACTGTAGGAGGACAAAGAGGGCCATAGTTCCTCTAGCTCGAACTTTAGTTGCTGAATTGGGACCTCAGCAGCAGTTCTCGTCACCAGTTGACACCTCGCACCCCTACACGTCAGTCAGAGATGATGATACATACAACGGTAGGGAATTAGCTTATTTTTTCAGAGCACAAAAGTTCGCTAATTCTGTAAGTATCATATTAAATTCAGTGGGAAAAACTTGCTTTATGTCCTATAGAGACTTGGCAAGGTATGCCTACATCCTTGGACTACCAATTTTACTTTTGAAGCATTTAACTGTTTCATTTGTTTTCGAAACTTTGTTTCATTTGTTAGTAGGATTTTCTTGCCCTTATTCTCTTACATGAGTACCGGGTACAAGATTTCCTGCGCCCTTGATTTAATTTAATCATTTAATATCTTTCACTTAACGTTAATTGTTAAAGATCACACAGGATAGGTACCAGTTGCCACGTTGTCCTGTTTCTGACATTTCATTATTGAACATTCGTGTACCTTTATTTGCTAATTTCACCATGTTTCGTCTCCAAACTTTCCGTGCAAATCCAGCAGGTGAAATAGGGACTTTAAGTCGTGCCAAGAGGACTGAACTACAAACTCTTGCACATGAGTATCAACTAGAAGTTCCCTACCAAGCCAACAAAAATGACCTACACAACCTGTTGCTGGATTACTATTTAGAGCAAGGTAAGATAGACTCTGAAACTCATGAAACTTACTATATTGCAGAGAAAACTGACTTGGCAACGATGAAACTTAAACTAGAGCTGGCTAAGATTGAACGTGAGCAGCAAGAACGAGCGGCTGCCATAAGAAGGGAAGAACAAGAACGCGAAGCTGCTTTGAGGAGGGAAGAACAAGAACGAGAAATCACCCTCAGAGAACGTGAAGCTGCCTTGAGGAGAGAAGAACACGAACGTGAGGTCGCATTACTCCGTGAACGTGAACGAGTACAGCTTGAAACACTCCAGGAGCGGGAACGCTTACAGCTTGAAACCAAACAACGCGAGTTGGAAATACAACGCGAACATGACAAGCAACAAGCAACTCTGGCTCTAGAGTGTCGTCAACGTGAAATCGCCTTGGAAACTTCACACTTCACTCAACGCCAACAAGCTACTGCCAATCTTCCCGTCAGTTTTAATATATCACATGCAAGTAAGTTAATGCCATCCTTTGTAGAAGCAGAAGTTGATGTGTTTTTCACCACCTTTGAAACCCTTGCTAATCAACTCAGTTGGCCTGTCGACCAATGGGCCACACTTCTCAGAGTCCATCTTACAGGTAGAGCTGCAGTCACACTCAGTACTTTGGCGTCTGAGAATGACTACTACACTCTGAAACAAGCAGTGTTAGACGCCTACCTACTTTCCACCGAAAGTTATAGAAGGAAATTCCGTGACCACCTGAAGGCAAGTACCACTACCTTCCTCGAGTTTGCTAACACGAAACGGAGGTATTTCATGAAATGGCTGGAAGCAGCACATGTCTCTACTTTTACAGAACTCGTCAACCTGATGCTTGTTGAAGAATTCTTGAGACGTGTGCCGCCTCCTGTCCGCCTCTACTTAGCAGATAAAGAAGAAACCGACTACCTGAAGTGTGCTAAGTCGGCTGACACTTACAGCCTCATCCACCGGCTGACACCCGAACCATCCTCCAGTAAGAAGTCGTGGTACAGTTACGAGAAGGTGAGCCCCGATCAAGCTGGTTCACAACTGTACTGCAAGTATTGTAGACTCTATGGACATACCATAGACAAGTGTGGTAAGTCTCAATACAAGGGAACCACTGACCAACAACGACCCAAACCAACTCCTCCTAAGTCCGGTAAGCCTGTGATGAATGTTGGTGTTGATGTTAATGATCTTTCTCTTTTCAGTAACCACCTGTATACTGGAACTGTCTCTGCCAACGGTTCAAATCCGGAGGGACGTTTCAAATTGAAGATCTTGAGGGACACAGCGGCTCTACAATCGATCATCTTGAAGTCGGCTGTGCCCAACATAGTCTACACCGGGGAAACAGTCTTCATCACTGACCTCACTGCTACCACTCCATACCCTCTCGCCAGAGTCCACCTGAATTGTCCCTACGTGAACGGGGAAGTCCAAGTCGCCGTCAGGGAAAAGCCTTTTCCCATGCCTGGAGTGCAACTTCTCCTAGGCAACGACTTGGCAGAAGACCTGCAACCGACCAACCTGATCGTCATGGACAAACCCCAGGTGTGTAACTCTGTGCCAAGTAACCCTATTCTTGAGTATGTTCCAGCAGAGGTTCAAGAGAGTGATGAAGTCTCTCCTCCGGTTCTCGTGACCACCCGTGCACAAGCCGCACGTCCACAGCCAGCTGACTCTACTGCCACCGCTGTCCCTCAAGACCCTCAGAAACTACCCCCGCATCTGACCAAGTTGGAGTTCCGTAAGTTGCAGAGGGAAGATCTTACTTTAACACCATTGTTTTTCCAGGCTGAGACTCAACCCGACAGTATTCCTGGGTTCTTCCTAGAGAACGACTTGCTCTACCGCAGATATAGACCCAGTAAACTGAAGGAGGAGGACGATTGGGCCAACACCGAACAACTTGTGATTCCCACCAGCCTGCGGCCCACTATTCTACACCTGGCCCATGGAGCATTCTCCCACTACGGCTTCAACAAGACTTACCATGGGATTCGCCAAGACTACTACTGGCCAGGTATGGTAAATAACGTCAAACAGTACGTAAAACAGTGTCATACATGTCAGATGGCAGGCAAACCGAACGTCTCCATTCCCAGAGCACCACTGATTCCCATACAGGTGCCTGCGGAACCTTTCCACAGACTCATAATAGACTGTGTTGGTCCTTTACCTCGGACCAGTTCAGGTAACGCCTACATCCTAACCATCCTGTGTCCTACCACCAGATTTCCCATAGCAGTTCCAGTGAAGAACATCACGGCTGCTACGGTTATCAAACATCTACTGAAGATCTTCACTCAATACGGATTTCCCAGGGAGATTCAAAGTGACTGTGGCACCAACTTCACCAGTGATCTCTTCAAAAGGACACTGGAGGAGTTCAACATCAAACAGGTATTGTCCAGCCCCTATCATCCTGCTTCACAGGGTTCTCTTGAACGTAGTCATCAGACCATCAAAGCACTCTTGAAAAAGTTTTGTAGTGAAACCTCAAAGGATTGGGATAAGCAGATTGACCTAATAATGTGTATTTTCAGAAGTCTCCCCAATGAGTCCCTAGGAGTATCTCCTTATGAGATGCTCTACGGCCGTAAGTGCCGTACTCCCCTTAAGGCTTTCAAAGACTCTCTCAGAGATGCCACCTTCAGTGAGCATCAGAATGTGCCCCAGTTTCTTCAAAACCTTCAACACATTCTAGAGAGAGTCCACCGCTTTGCTCATGATAATCTATTGAAAGCCCAGGTGAGAATGAAGACTCATTACGACCAGACCAGCAAAGTAAGAAAATTCAAGCCGGGAGACTTCGTCCTTGCTTATTTCCCTATCCCAGGTTCACCTTTACAGAACAGATTTTCAGGACCCTACTGCGTCAAAGAGTGCAGGAATAATAATAATTATGTGATAGAGACTCCTGATAGGCGGCGGAAGACCCAGCTGTGCCACGTCAACCTCCTGAAGCAATATAATGGTACTCCTCCCACTGTCTTGACTAATTATTCCACATTCGCAGAACCCTACATCCACAGTGAGGCCTTCCCAGCTTCTCCTCCCGAAAGCACTGACAAGGAGTCAGCGCTTTCTAATTCCGAAATCCTTAATGATCTTCCCAAATACTTTCAGGATAATCATAGTGCACCTCTCGTCAAGATCTTCAGAGAACATCAAGAGTTGTTCAGAGATGATCCCCAAGAGTGTAATGTTACCCAGCACGACATCCAACTGCTCCCCGACACCCGGCCGATTCGTCAACCCTTCTACCGAATCAGCCCGAGCAAGAAGGAAGTCATGCGTGCTGAGGTGCAATACCTCTTGGATCATGGACTGGCTACACCTTGTGAGTCCCCCTGGGCCTCACCTTGTATCTTGGTGCCCAAACCCCAAGGTAAGGTGCGGTTGTGCACTGACTATCGAAAACTGAACTCTGTCACTGTCAAGGATGCTTACCCCTTGCCAAGGATAGATGACATCCTTGATGCCATTGGTAGTGCCCAGTACTTGTCCCAAGTGGACTTGCTTAAGGGGTACTATCAAGTGTGTCTAACGGAGCGCGCTAAAGAGATATCTGCCTTCATCACTCCTTTTGGACTTTTCAGATATGAACGCCTTCCTTTCGGACTATGTAATGCCCCGGCCACCTTTCAAAGAGCTGTCAACCGTGTCATCCAGGGCTTGGATAACACATACGCCTACCTGGATGATATCGTCGTAGCCTCCAACTCCTGGAGTGAACATCTGCTCCAGCTGCGACGTCTGTTCTCCAAGCTCCTGACAGCCGGCCTCACCATCAACCTGGGCAAGTCCACTTTCGCGAAAGGTAAAGTGCGTTATCTGGGTCATGTTATTGGGAGTGGCAGCATAGCTCCGTTAGACTCACACACTCAAGCCATCCTACAGTATCCACAGCCTACCACCAGGAAGCAGCTCCTGCGCTTCCTTGGTCTTGCCTCTTACTACCGTAGGTTTGTGAGGAATTTCAGTACAGTCGCCACACCTCTAATTCTATTAACCAGTCCCAAGCAACGGTATAATTGGACCATGCAGCAAACCGTTGCTTTCGAACAACTCAAATTCCTCCTCTGTTCTAACCCCATTCTCGCCTCTCCAGATATCACCAAGCCTTTCGTCCTTCATGTCGACGCCAGTGGTACCGGCGTTGGTGGTGTCCTGATGCAACTACGAGGCGAGGAGGTTCTACCTGTCAGCTACTACAGCTACAAACTGAAACCACACCAGAGGAACTACAGCACTATTGAAAAGGAGCTACTATCCATCGTCCTGAACCTCCAACACTTCGCTCCGTACCTACAAGGCGCCAGGTCTACCACCATCTTCTCAGACCACAACCCTCTCCGCTTCCTACATCAAGCCCAATTCACCAACCAGCGTCTTCTACGATGGGCTCTGTATTTACAAGACTTCAACCTGGAGATCCGCTATATCAAGGGTTCTGACAACACCATAGCCGATGCCCTCTCCAGAGTTTATGAAGTAGAAGCGACTCCATCCATTACTCCACCACATAACGACGTACTTCTTCCAGAACCGCAGGCTTCGGGGGAGAGTTGTGACGATAATCTCCTTCAAGAGATTGAGCCTGCTCTTCCCTCCAAAATTACGTCTTCACAACTATATAAAAGACTATGGAAGAAATGTCCAACAACGACAACAAACACCAGCAAGGCTTGCCAGGGTGAGCAGAAACGTATGCAGCCCGCCACCTGTTCGGACCCAAATCACCAAACTACCCGTTGATCGCTACGGCTCCGCTGATTGGTCGCCGGTCTGGCTGCACCTGCACTCGCCCCCCAATACTACCCGATGTCTGGGGTCGCCCCAACATCAGTCTTCAGAATGTTCCGTGCTTTCGTAGCCAGCACTCCTCCCAGCTAGACTCTAGAGTGTACTGAGAGAGGTGGTGGCTTTAAGCCAATATTCCAGCACCTCCCACTTAACTTTTGTGTTGCACTTCTTATTATTTTGCCTTAACGTAACTTTCATTGTGTCATTTCAGTATTCTTATTATTTTGATTCATTGATTTTATTATACATATTTGTTTGTGCATTATTTTCATGTTTTGATTTATTTAACGTAATTAAAATTTCATTGTTAAAGTTTTACTTGTGTTTTGTGTGTCTTCTCCTTACCTTACCACAGACGAAGTTCCAGTTTTTCTATTTTTTTTTATAACTATGTGACGAGGCCATACCCCTAGCCTTAAACAGCCGAACACCAACGCGTTACCGTCACAATATATATATATATATATATATATATATTTATATATGTCGTACCTAGTAGCCAGAACGCACGTCTCAGCCTACTATGCAAGGCCCGATTTGCCTAATAAGCCAAGTTTTCCTGAAATAATATATTTTCAGTATGAGAAAATATATTATTTTAGAGAGAGAAGGAATAAACGGGGACTCTTAGATGACTCGAACCTGCGACCAGCAAACTGACTGCGGCAATGTCAACCAGTCATGATAGATCAGATAGGTTATACATCTTGGAATTTTACTGAATCAACAGGGAGTCTGGCGGCCTCTCCTGAAGCCATACCAAGTTTTACATATAACCTTCCAGGTAGCTGGGTGTGGGTAAAGCAGGTCAACACCGTTCGCTTTAACATCAGTTACACACAAAAATCACACTAACATGATATATATCAATGCCAAAATAAACTAGAGTTCTGAGGCGACTTTGCTGGTTGGTGGTTCGACCTAATACTGTTGCTCTGTTGTTTCTAGGTTGTTTCGGGTTGGTTCGTCTTCCGGCTGTGGCCTCCTCCGGCCCCAAGCCCGGGCGTTCGCGCCCGCCGCGATCCGATCCGAGGACATTATCAGGTGGGGAGTTTGACTGGGGCGGTACATGTCAAATGATAACGCAGGTGTCCTAAGGCCAGCTCAGCGTGGATAGAAACCTCGCGTAGAGCAAAAGGGCATTTCCTCATCTATACTCGCGTCTCAGAACTAAAACAAGATTGCTGGTTGGTCAGTAAGCTATTGTGGTGCCCTTAATAACTCTCCAGAGATTGATAGGTTTTAAGCCTACCAACAAACTTGCTGGTTGGTCAGTAAGAAGTTGTGGTTGCCTTAATAACCCTCCAGAGGTTGATAGGTCTTAAGCCCAACCCCAAACTTGCTGGTTGGTCAGTAAGTTGTTGTGGTGGCCTTAATAACCCTCCAGAGGTTGATAGCTTTTAAACTTATATATGTCCCCAGTCTCTACACACGAGGTGGGAAATGGGATACATTTAGGTCTAACTAACTTTCACTACGTTCGAGGCTATTAAAAACCGAAAATGCATCGTTCGCGTTGAAAGTATTGTTTAATGATTTGTTAATGCCAAATACACGTGCTTTTGTTTCTATTTTAAGTAAATACAAACTATCTGAGAAGTTCCTGTTTTTTCAAATGCACTTTTTGCGGTCTCCTTTGTTAACTGAGTTTAATATTTCAAACACAACAGCTGTAACTGTCACTCACCCAATTTTAAACACAACCACAACGGTTTTGTGTTGGTTAAAATTAGTTTAAAGTTTACAGTTTGGCAGAAGTGTGGAAGATGGACACCGCTTGGAAAGTTTGTTAATAGCTGATGTGTCAGGCTATTATCTCGTTGTGTGACTTCGCGGATAGTCCAGTCAATAACTTGGTTCGTCACATTGGTGAGTCTAGCAAGGGATATATAATATATACTCCGGGTAGGTATATTCCTGTTTATCGGTGAATATACGCTTATTTTGCAGTGATTCCGAGCATCAAGGTCCTCGCGGTTGGTGGGCTGGCCAACCAGGCTGTTGGACGTTTAGTATACTTCAGTCCTGGAGTATGTTCAAGACTAGAGTATATTTGCTGGTTGGTCAGTAATGTGTGTAACTGTATAACATACATGCACGATGTAGTATACTTAAAGCAGACCAGCTACCGAAGCAACACAGCTATATTATGTATGAGTGACTTTAATGTTCGTCACACTGCTCTTGGTGATATTCAATGTAGCAGTGTTAACGAATTATGTTTAAATACAATATGAGTCATTAGGAAATATTTAAAATATCGTAAAAATTTGTTTAGTCTTAGAAAAAGGAAACATCATAACATCCAATACAAGGGTAAAACATAATTATATCCGGCGATACACAGCTGTTCAGAAAATTTATAATGGGCAACTGAAGAACTCAAAGCTTGTAATTAACATAATTGAAAAACCAAGTATACAAAGCGTTTAATAATCTTTGCCAGCTATCGTATATACGATGTATAGCTTTAAAAATTATAGATAGAACTCTAATTGATACTAAACAATTAAACACAAATTTATATAAACATTTGTACTGAAGACATAACGAGACAGCAAGACAAGAAATTATGGTAACGAATAATTTCATCACATTCATAAATTTTAAGATTTTGAAATATTATACACTTCTACATTTGAAAAATGTTCGTTAATACCAATGTATACTACGCACAGAATTTACACGATCGTGATATATATATTAGGTAGGTAATTATTTTTTATATATAATTACAAAAAAATAATATTTTTAACATGAGCGAGTAAATTATAATAATATGAGAGACAAAATCAACGTGGGTTCTTAATCTCGAACTCGCGACCAGCAAACTGTCAGCGGCAACGTTAACCACTGTACCACCCTGGCTTGATAGATTCGATTGGTTTATACATCCTGGAATTTTTCTGAATCGACAGGTAATGTGGGGGCCTCTCCTGAAGCCATACCAAGTTTTACGTATATCTCCCCCAGGTGCCTGGGTGTGGGTAAAGCAGGTCTACACCGTACCCCCCAACATAAGTTACACACAGAAATCACACTAACATGATATATATCAATGATAAAATAAATTAGAGCTCTGAGGCGACTCTGCTGTTCGTGGGTTCGATCTAATACTGTTGCTCTGTTGTTTCTAAACCTTTTATCATCTATACTCCCGTCTCTGAACTTAAACAAGCTTTACAGGTGGTTAGTAAGCTGTTGTGGTGGCCTTAATAACCCTCCAGAGGTTGATAGGTCTTAAGTCCAACACCAAACTTGCTGGTTGGTCAGTAAGGTGTGTGGTGGCCTTAATAACTCTCCAGAGGTTGATAGGTCTTAAGTCCAACACCAAACTTGCTGGTTGGTCAGTAAGATGTTGTGGTGGCCTTAATAACTCTCCAGAGGTTGATAGGTCTTAAGTCCAACACGAAACTTGCTGGTTGGTCAGTAAGTTGTTGTGGTGGCCTTAATAACTCTCCAGAGGTTGATAGGTCTTAAGTCCAACACCAAACTTGCTGGTTGGTCAGTAAGGTGTTGTGGTGGTCTTAATAACCCTCCAGAGGTTGATAGGTCTTAAGTCCAACACCAAACTTGCTGGTTGGTCAGTAAGGTGTTGTGGTGGTCTTTATAACCCTCCAGAGGTTGATAGGTCTTTAAGTCCAACACCAAACTTGCTGGTTTGTCAGTAAGGTGTTGTGGTGGTCTTAATACCTTTCCAGAGGTTAATACGATTTAAGAGTAACTCCAAAGTACCAGTTTGGTCAGTAAAATATTGTGGTGATCTTAATAACCTGCTAGATGTTAATAGCTTCGAAACCTATATATGTACCCAGTCTATACAAATAGGTGGGAAATCGGATGCATTTAGGTCTAAATAACTTTCCGTAGGTTCGATCCTAATAAAAACAGACACTGCATTGTTCTCGTTATAGAAGTATTGTTTAAAAATTTGTTAATGCCAAATACACGTGCTTTTGTTTCTATTCTATGTAAATACAAACTATCTGAGAAGTTGCTGTTTGTTCAAATGCACTTTTTGCGGTCTCCTTTGTTAACTGAGTTTAATGTTTCAAACACAACAGCTGTAACTGTCACTCACTCAATTTTAAACACAACCACAACTGTTTTGTTATTGTTAAAATCAGTTTAAAGTTTACAGCTTGGCGGGAGTGTGGAAGATGGACACTGATTGGAAAATTTGTTGACAGCTGATGTGTCAGGCTATTATCTCGTTGTGTGACTTCGCGGATAGTCCAGTCAATAACTTGGGGCGACACATTGGTGAGTCTAGCAAGGGATATATAATATATACTCCGGGTAGGTATATTCCGGTTTCTCGGTGAATATACGCTTATTTTGCAGTGATTCCGAGCATCAAGGTCCTCGCGGTTGGTGGGCTGGCCAACCAGGCTGTTGGACGTTTAGTATACTTCAGTCCTAGTGTATGTTCAAGACTAGAGTATATTTGCTGGTTGGTCAGTAATGTGTGTAACTGTATAACATACATGCACGATGTAGTATACTTAAAGCAGACCAGCTACCGAAGCAACACAGCTATAATATGTATGAGTGACTTTAATGTTCGTCACACTGCTCTTGGTTATGTTCAATGTAGCAGTGTTAACGAATTATGTTTAAATACAATATGAGTCATTAGGAAATATTTAAAATATCGTAAAAATTTGTTTAGTCTTAGAAAAAGGAAACATCATAACATCCAATACAAGGGTAAAACATAATTATATCCGGCGATACACAGCTGTTCAGAAAATTTATAATGGGCAACTGAAGAACTCAAAGCTTGTAATTAACATAATTGAAAAACCAAGTATACAAAGCGTTTAATATTCTTTGCCAGCTATCGTATATACGATGTATAGCTTTAAAAATTTTAGATAGGACACTAATTGATACTAAACAATTAAACACAAATTTATATAAACATTTGTACTGAAGACATAACGAGACAGCAAGACAAGAAATTATGGTAACGAATAATTTCATCACATTCATAAATTTTAAGATTTTGAAATATTATACACTTCTACATTTGAAAAATATTCGTTAATACGAATGTATACTACGCACAGAAATTACACGATCGTGATATATATATTAGGTAGGTAATTATTTTTTTATATATAATTACAAAAAAATAATAATTTTTAACATGAGCGAGTAAATTATAATAATATGAGAGACAAAATCAACGTGGGTTCTTAATCTCGAACTCGCGACCAGCAAACTGTCAGCGGCAACGTTAACCACTGTACCACCCTGGCTTGATAGATTCGATTGGTTTATACATCCTGGAATTTTTCTGAATCGACAGGTAATGTGGGGGCCTCTCCTGAAGCCATACCAAGTTTTACGTATATCTCCCCCAGGTGCCTGGGTGTGGGTAAAGCAGGTCTACACCGTACCCCCCAACATAAGTTACACACAGAAATCACACTAACATGATATATATCAATGATAAAATAAATTAGAGCTCTGAGGCGACTCTGCTGTTCGTGGGTTCGATCTAATACTGTTGCTCTGTTGTTTCTAAACCTTTTATCATCTATACTCCCGTCTCTGAACTTAAACAAGCTTTATAGGTGGTTAGTAAGCTGTTGTGGTGGCCTTAATAACCCTCCAGAGGTTGGTAGGTCTTAAGTCCAACAAAAAACTTGCTGGTTGGTCAGTAAGGTGTTGTGGTGGCCTTAATAACTCTCCAGAGGTTGATAGGTCTTAAGTCCAACACCAAACTTGCTGGTTGGTCAGTAAGGTGTGTGGTAGCCTTAATAACTCTCCAGAGGTTGATAGGTCTTAAGTCCAACACCAAACTTGCTGGTTGGTCAGTAAGATGTTGTGGTGGCCTTAATAGCCCTCCAGACGTTGATAGGTCAACACCAAACTTGCTGGTTGGTCAGTAAGATGTTGTGGTGGCCTTAATAGCCCTCCAGACGTTGATAGGTCAACACCAAACTTGTTGGTTGGTCAGTAAGGTGTTGTGGTGGCCTTTATATTCCTCTAGAGGATGATAGCTTTTAAACGTATATTTGTGCCCAGTCTCTACAAATGAGGTGGGAAATGGGATGTCTTTAGTTCTAACTAACTTTCAGTAGGTTCGAGCCTATTAATAGAAGACAATGCTTTGTTCTCGTTAAAAGTATTGTTTAAGGATTTATTAATGCCAAATACACGTGCTTTTGTTTCAATTGTAAGTAAATACAAACTATCTGAGAAGTTGCTGTCTGTTCGAATGCACTTTTGTCGCCTCATTTGTCAACTGAGCTAAATATTTCAAACACAACTGTTGTAATTGTAACTCACTCAATGTTAAACACAACCACAACTATTTTGTTTTGGCTAAACTCAGTTTAAAGTTTACAGCTTGGCGGGAATGTGGGAGATGGGCACCGTTTGGAAAGTTTGTTGAGCGCTTCGCGGGGCAGAAATAGCCTAAGCTACTCTATCCCTTTGAGATGTATTTTTTTCTTGTCTCAATAAACATACTTGAACTTGTTGACCGCTGGTGTGTCAGTCTATTATCTCGTTGTGAAACCGCGCGGATAGTCCAGTCAATAACCATGGGCGGTACATTGATGAGTCTAGCAAGGGATATATAATATATACTCCGGTTTCTCGGTGAATATACGCTTATTTTGCAGTGATTCCGAGCATCAAGGTCCTCGCGGTTGGTGGTCTGGCCAACCAGGCTGTTGGACGTTTAGTATACTTCAGTCCTGGAGTATGTTCAAGACTAGAGTATATTTGCTGGTTGGTCAGTAATGTGTGTAACTGTATAACATACATGCACGATGTAGTATACTTAAAGCAGAGCAGCCACCGAAGCAACACAGCTATATTATGTATGAGTGACTTTAATGTTCGTCACACTGCTCTTGGTGATGTTCAATGTAGCAGTGTTAACGAATTATGTTTAAATACAATATGAGTCATTAGGAAATATTTAAAATATCGTAAAAATTTGTTTAGTCTTAGAAAAAGGAAACATCATAACATCCAATACAAGGGTAAAACATAATTATATCCGGCGATACACAGCTGTTCAGAAAATTTATAATGGGCAACTGAAGAACTCAAAGCTTGTAATTAACATAATTGAAAAACCAAGTATACAAAGCGTTTAATATTCTTTGCCAGCTATCGTATATACGATGTATAGCTTTAAAAATTTTAGATAGGACACTAATTGATACTAAGCAATTAAACACAAATTTATATAAATATTTGTACTGAAGACATAACGAGACAGCAAGACAAGAAATTATGGTAACGAATAATTTCATCACATTCATAAATTTTAAGATTTTGAAATATTATACACTTCTACATTTGAAAAATATTCGTTAATACGAATGTATACTACGCACAGAATTTACACGATCGTGATATATATATTAGGTAGGTAATTATTTTTTTATATATAATTACAAAAAAATAATATTTTTAACATGAGCGAGTAAATTATAATAATATGAGAGAGAAAATCAACGTGGGTTCTTAATCTCGAACTCGCGACCAGCAAACTGTCAGCGGCAACGTTAACCACTGTACCACCCTGGCTTGATAGATTCGATTGGTTTATACATCCTGGAATTTTTCTGAATCGCCAGGTTATGTGGGGGCCTCTCCTGAAGCCATACCAAGTTTTACGTATATCTCCCCCAGGTACCTGGGTGTGGGTAAAGCAGGTCTACACCGTACCCCCCAACATACGTTTCACACAGAAATCACACTAACATGATATATATCAATGATAAAATAAACTAGAGCTCTGAGGCGACTCTGCTGTTCGTGGGTTCGATCTAATACTGTTGCTCTGTTGTTTCTAAACCTTTTATCATCTATACTCCCGTCTCTGAACTTAAACAAGCTTTATAGGTGGTTAGTAAGGTGTTGTGGTGGCCTTAATAACCCTCCAGAGGTTGGTAGGTCTTAAGTCCAACAACAAACTTGCTGGTTGGTCAGTAAGGTGTTGTGGTGGCCTTAGTAACTCTCCAGAGATTGTTAGGTCTTAAGTCCAACACCAAACTTGCTGGTTGGTCAGTAAGGTGTGTGGTGGCCTTAATAACTCTCCAGAGGTTGATAGGTCTTAAGTCCAACACCAAACTTGCTGGTTGGTCAGTAAGATGTTGTGGTGGCCTTAATAACCCTTCAGAGGTTGATAGGTCTTAAGCTCAATACCAAAGTTGCTAGTTGGTCAGTAAGGTGTTGTGGTGGGCCTTAATACCTTTCCAGAGGTTGATAGGATTTAAGCCTAACTCCAAAGTAGCTGGTTGGTCAGTAAATTATTGTGGTGGTCTTATTAACCCCACAGAGGTTGATAGGCCTTAGGCCCAACACCAAACTTGGAGGTTGGTCAGTAAGCAATTGTGGTGGTCTATATAACCATTCCCTGCAGAGGTTATCTTGAGATGATTTCGGGGCTTTTTTTTTTATGTCCTCGCGGCCCGGTCCTCGACCAGGCCTCCACCCTTAGGAAGCAGCCCGTGACAGCTGACTAACACCCAGGTACCTATTTTACTGCTAGGTAACAGGGGCATAGGGTGAAGGAAACTCTGCCCATTGTTTCTTGCCGGCGCCTGAGATCGAACCCAGGATCACAAGTTCAGCGTGCTGTCCGCTCTGCCGACCGGCAAGGGAGTCGGTCGGCAGGTTGATAGACTTTAAGTCTAATTCCAATATGTCTAATTCTAATTCTAAACCTATATATGTACCTAATCTCAACACATAGGTTGGAAATTGGATGCATTTAAGTCTAAATAACTTTCCGTAGGTTCGATCCTAATAAAAACTGATACTGCATTGTTCTCGTTATAGAAGTATTGTTTAAAAATTTGTTAATGCCAAATACATGTTCTTTTGTTTCTATTCTATGTTAATGCAAACTATCTGAGAAGTTGCTGTTTGTTCAAATGCACTTTTTGCGGTCTCCTTTGTTAACTGAGTTTAATATTTTAAACACAACAGCTGTAACTGTCGCTCACTCAATTTCAAACACAACAACAACTGTTTCGCGTTGGTTAAAATCAGTTTAAAGTTTACAGTTTGGCGGAAGTGTGAAAGATGGGTATCGTTTGGAAATTTTGTTGATCTCTGTTGTGTCAGGCTATTATCTTGTTGTGTGACCGCGCGGATAGCCCAATCAATAACCATTAGCGGCACATTGGTGAGTCTAGCAAGGCATATATATGAAGTATACTCCGGGTAGGTATATTCCGGTTGCTCGGTGAATATACGCTTAATTTGCGTTGATTCCGAGGATCAAGGTCCTCGTGGTTGGTGGTCTGACCAACCAGGCTGTTGGACGTTTAGTTAACTTTACTCCTGGAGTATGTTCAAGACTAAAGTATACTTGCTGATTGGTCAGTAATGTGTATAACTGTATAACATATATGCACGATGTAGTGTACTTAAAATAGACCTACTTCCGAAGCCTACAGGTAACACGGCTATGTATGTATGGGTGACTTTAATGTTCGTCACACTGCTCTTGGTGATGTTCAATGTGGTAATTTTACCCTATTATGTTTAAATATGTGTTCGAAGGAAATATTTAAAATCTCGTAAAGATTTGTTTAGTGTTTATGAAAAGGAAACATCACAACATCCAATACAATGTTAAAACATAATTATATCCGGCGATATGCAGCTGTTCAGTGAATCTAAAATGGGCAACTGAAAAACTCAAAGCTGGAAAATAATATTATTGAGAAAACAAGTACATGATATGCTTTATATTCTTGGCCAGCTATCGTATATACGACGCACAGCTTTAAAAATTTTGTATACATCAAGACCGAGATAACTTACAACAATTACAAAATATTTATAAGCAATAGTACTGAAGACATAAAGAGACAACACGACAAAATATTATGGTAATTAATGACTTACTTACATTAAAAAATATTTTAAATTCATATATATTATACAAACTAATATTATAAAAATATTTGTTTATACAAATATATATTACACACAGAATTCACACGAACGTGATATATAAAGTAGATAAATAATTATTTATTTATCCCCCGAAATAATGGCTTTACACTTTGTGTCTGCAGAATCGAGCTATTAGCTCCTATAGTTATATTTTGGTAGCTGTCGTGATTGTAAACATATGTTGTTGAATATGACCGAAAAATTATGACAAATAATTCTGACACGAATTTTTTCAATATTTCTTATGTTTTTCTTCACTGTCGGTGGTAATGAAAATATCAATTTTCCAAAATTAACTTTTTAATAATGGTCTGACGCTTAGAAGCGTTTCGTAAGGGCTTCTTACAGTCTCAAAGACTTCATTACACGTAACACTATACATATGAACTACATTTATGATACACTCGATGCACTGTGTATGAAACATTTGACATAACCCTCGCTTTTTACTGGTTTGGGTGAGGTGGATATTTGGTTAGGTGGGTACATGAGAATGGAATTAACTGCAGAGGGCCTATTGGCCCATACGATGTATTAAAGTGGGAAGAATATAGTCGTGCTTTCACCGACTATAATAATTGTGCATCATTACCACCGATAGTGAAGAAAAACATAAAAAATATTGAAAAAATTCGTGTTAGAATTATTAATCTTACTTTTTCGGAGTCTTGAGGACTCAAGACTCCGCTCCAATATAGAAGCATCAAGAAATATGGACCAATAGGCTTTCTACAATCACTTCTATTCAATACCCATTCCTTCGTGTTCTGTCTTGTGTTGATGAAATTAATACCTTATTAAATACCACCTCACCCCATCCACCTCACTCAAATGTAGATATAAACAAATCGGAGAGGTGTAAGTTCTATTCAGTTATATATATATATATATATATATATATATATATATATATATATATATATATATATATATATATATATATATATATATATATATATAACAATGTCAGACCACGGAGGAAAAATGAAACAGGAAATTTCCTTAAGTACTTTCGTATATTAAATACATCTTCAGAAGGTCTTATTATTAATCTTACTATTATCTTTATAGGTTAGGTTAGGTAGCCGAAAAAGTTAGGTTAGGTTAGGTTAGGTAAGTTAGGTCGTCGAAAAACAATTAATTCATGAAAACTTGGCTTATTAGGCAAATTGGGCCTTGCATAGTAGGCTGAGAAGTGCGTTCTGGCTATTCTGAAGATGTATTTAATATACGAAAGTACTTAAGGAAATTTCCTGTTTCATTTTTCCTCCGTGGTCTGACATTGTCACATTCTTAATCACGTGTTTATTTTCGTGATATACACACATATATATATATATATATATATATATATATATATATATATATATATATATATATATATATATATATATATATATATATATATATATATATATATATATATATATATATATATATATATATATATATATATATATATATATGTCGTACCTAGTAGCCAGAACGCACTTCTCAGCCTACTATACAAGGCCTGATTTGCCTAATAAGCCAATTTTTCCTGAATTAATATATTTTCTCTAATTTTTTTTCTTATGAAATAATAATGCTACCCATTTCATTATGTATGAGGTCAATTTTTTTTATTGGAGTTAAAATTAACGTAGATATATGACCGAACCTAACCAACCCTACCTAGCCTAACCTAACCTATCTTTATAGGTTAGGTTAGGTAGCCGAAAAAGTTAGGTTAGGTAAGTTAGGTCTTCGAAAAACAATTAATTCATGAAAACTTGGCTTATTAGGCAAATTGGGCCTTGCATAGTAGGCTGAGAAGTGCGTTCTGGCTATTAGTTACGACATATATATATATATATATATATATATATATATATATATATATCGTACCTAGTAGCCAGAACGCACTTCTCAGCCTACTATGCAAGGCCCGATTTGCCTAATAAGCCAAGTTTTCCTGAAATAATATATTTTCAGTATGAGAAAATATATTATTTTAGAGAGAGAGAGAGAGAGAGAGAGAGAGAGAGAGAGAGAGAGAGAGAGAGAGAGAGAGAGAGAGAGAGAGAGAGAGAGAGAGAGAGAGAGAGAGAGAGAGAGAGAGAGAATAAACGGGGACTCTTAGATGACTCGAACCTGCGACCAGCAAACTGACTGCGGCAATGTCAACCAGTCATGATAGATCAGATAGGTTATACATCTTGGAATTTTACTGAATCAACAGGTAGTCTGGCGGCCTCTCCTGAAGCCATACCAAGTTTTACATATAACCTTCCAGGTAGCTGGGTGTGGGTAAAGCAGGTCAACACCGTTCGCTTTAACATCAGTTACACACAAAAATCACACTAACATGATATATATCAATGACAAAATAAACTAGAGTTCTGAGGCGACTTTGCTGGTTGGTGGTTCGACCTAATACTGTTGCTCTGTTGTTTCTAGGCTTTTCCTCATCTATACTCGCGTCTCAGAACTAAAACAAGATTGTTGGTTGGTCAGTAAGCTAATGTGGTGCCCTTAATAACTCTCCAGAGATTGATAGGTTTTAAGCCTACCAACAAACTTGCTGGTTGGTCAGTAAGAAGTTGTGGTTGCCTTAATAACCCTCCAGAGGTTGATAGGCCTTAAGCCCAACCCCAAACTTGCTGGTTGGTTAGTAAGAAGTTGTGGTGGCCTTAATTAATAACCCTCCAGAGGTTGATAGGTCTTAAGCCCAACCCCAAACTTGCTGGATGGTCAGTAAGGTGTTGTGGTGGCCTTAATATCCCTCCAGAGGTTGATAGGTCTTAAGCCCAACCCCAAACTTGCTGATTGGTCAGTAAGAAGTTGTGGTGGCCTTAATTAATAACCCTCCAGAGGTTGATAGGTCTTAAGCCCAACCCCAAACTTACTGGTTGGTCAGTAAGAAGTTGTGGTGGCCTTAATATCCCTCCAGAAGTTAATAGCTTTTAAACTTATATATGTCCCCAGTCTCTACACACGAGGTGGGAAATGGGATACATTTAGGTCTAACTAACTTTCACTACGTTCGAGGCTATTAAAAACCGAAACTGCATCGTTCGCGTTGAAAGTATTGTTTAATGATTTGTTAATGCCAAATACACGTGCTTTTGTTTCTATTCTAAGTAAATACAAACTATCTGAGAAGTTGTTGTTTTTTCAAATGTACTTTTTGCGGTCTCCTTTGTTAACTTACTTTAATATTTCAAACACAACAGCTGTAACTGTCACTCACCCAATTTTAAACACAACCACAACGGTTTTGTGTTGGTTAAAATTAGTTTAAAGTTTACAGTTTGGTGGAAGTGTGGAAGATGGACACCGCTTGGAAAGTTTGTTAATAGCTGATGTGTCAGGCTATTATCTCGTTGTGTGGCTTCGCGGATAGTCTAGTCAATAACTTGGGGCGACACATTGGTGAGTCTAGCAAGGGATATATAATATATACTACGGGTAGGTATATTCCGGTTTCTCGGTGAATATACGCTTATTTTGCAGTGATTCCGAGCATCAAGGTCCTCGCGGTTGGTGGGCTGGCCAACCAGGCTGTTGGACGTTTAGTATACTTCAGTCCAAGTGTATGTTCAAGACTAGAGTATATTTGCTGGTTGGTCAGTAATGTGTGTAACTGTATAACATACATGCACGATGTAGTATACTTAAAGCAGACCAGCTACCGAAGCAACACAGCTATATTATGTATGAGTGACTTTAATGTTCGTCACACTGCTCTTGGTGATGTTCAATGTAGCAGTGTTAACGAATTATGTTTAAATACAATATGAGTCATTAGGAAATATTTAAAATATCGTAAAAATTTGTTTAGTCTTAGAAAAAGGAAACATCATAACATCCAATACAAGGGTAAAACATAATTATATCCGGCGATACACAGCTGTTCAGAAAATTTATAATGGGCAACTGAAGAACTCAAAGCTTGTAATTAACATAATTGAAAAACCAAGTATACAAAGCGTTTAATATTCTTTGCCAGCTATCGTATATACGATGTATAGCTTTAAAAATTTTAGAGAGAACTCTAATTCATACTAAACAATTAAACACAAATTTATATAAACATTTGTACTGAAGACATAACGAGACAGCAAGACAAGAAATTATGGTAACGAATAATTTCATCACATTCATAAATTTTAAGATTTTGAAATATTATACACTTCTACATTTGAAAAATGTTCGTTAATACCAATGTATACTACGCACAGAATTTACACGATCGTGATATATATATTAGGTAGGTAATTATTTTTTATATATAATTACAAAAAAATAATATTTTTAACATGAGCGAGTAAATTATAATAATATGAGAGACAAAATCAACGGGGGTTCTTAATCTCGAACCCGCGTCCAGCAAACTGTCAGCGGCAACGTCAACCACTGTACTATTCTGGCCTGATAGATTCGATTGGTTTATACATCCTGGAATTTTTCTGAATCGACAGGTAGTGTGGGGGCCTCTCCTGAAGCCATACCAAGTTTTACGTATATCTCCCCCAGGTACCTGGGTGTGGGTAAAGCAGGTCTACACAGTACCCCCCAACATACGTTTCACACAGAAATCACACTAACATGATATATATCAATGACAAAATAAACTAGAGCTCTGAGGCGATTTTGCTGGTCGTGGGTTCTACCTAATGCTGTTGCTCTGTTGTTTCTAAGCCTTTTTATCATTTATACTCGCATCTCAGAACTAAAACAAGCTTGATGGTTGGTCAGTAAGCTATTGTGGTGGTCTTAATAACCCTTCAGAGGTTGATAGGTCTTAAGCCCAATACCAAAGTTGCTCGTTGGTCAGTAAGGTGTTGTGGTGGGCCTTAATACCTTTCCAGAGGTTGATCGGATTTAAGCCTAACTCCAAAGTAGCTGGTTGGTCAGTAAATTATTGTGGTGGTCTTATTAACCCCACAGAGGTTGATAGGCCTTAGGCCCAACACCAAACTTGGAGGTTGGTCAGTAAGCAATTGTGGTGGTCTAAATAACCATTCCCTCCAGAGGTTATCTTGAGATGATTTCGGGGCTTTTTTTTTTTAATGTCCCCGCGGCCCGGTCCTCGACCAGGCCTCCACCCCCAGGAAGCAGCCCGTGACAGCTGACTAACACCCAGGTACCTATTTTACTGCTAGGTAACAGGGGCATAGGGTGAAAGAAACTCTGCCCATTGTTTCTCGCCGGCGTCTGAGATCGAACTCAGGATCACAAGTTCAGCGTGGTGTCCGCTCTCCCGACCGGCAAGGGAGCCGGTCGGCAGGTTGATAGACTTTAAGTCTAATTCCAAAGATGCTGGTTGGTCAGTAAGATATTGTGGTGGCCTTAATGACCCTTCAGATGATGAGTGCTTCTAAACCTATATATGTACCTAATCTCTACACATAGGTTGGAAATTGGATGCATTTAGGTCTAAATAACTTTCCGTAGGTTCGATCCTAATAAAAACAGACACTGCATTGTTCTCGTTATAGAAGTATTGTTTAAAAATTTGTTAATCCCGAATACACGTGCTTTTGTTTCTATTCTATGTAAATACAAACTATTTGAGAAGTTGCTGTTTGTTCAATTGCACTTTTTGCGGTCTCCTTTGTTAACTGAGTTTAATATTTTAAACACAACAGCTGTAACTGTCACTCACTCAATTTCAAACACAACAACAACTGTTTCGCGTTGGATAAAATCAGTTTAAAGTTTACAGTTTAGCGGAAGTGTGAAAGATGGGTATCGTTTGGAAATTTTGTTGATCTCTGTTGTGTCAGGCTATTATCTTGTTGTGTGACCGCGCGGATAGCCCAATCAATAACCATTAGCGGCACATTGGTGAGTCTAGCAAGGCATATATATGAAGTATACTCCGGGTAGGTATATTCCGGTTGCTCGGTGAATATACGCTTAATTTGCGTTGATTCCGAGGATCAAGGTCCTCGCGGCTGGTGGTCTGACCAACCAGGCTGTTGGACGTTTAGTTTACTTTAGTCCTGGAGTATGTTCAAGACTAAAGTATACTTGCTGATTGGTCAGTAATGTGTATAACATATATGTATAATGTAGTGTACTTAAAATAGACCTGCTACCGAAGCCTACAGGTAACACAGCAATGATATGTATGGGTGACTTTAATGTTCGTCACACTGCTCTTGGTGATGTTCAATGTGGTAATTTTACCCAATTATGTTTAAATATGTGTTCGAAGGAAATATTTAAAATCTCGTAAAGATTTGTTTAGTGTTTATGAAAAGGAAACTTCACAACATCCAATACAATGTTAAAACATAATTATATCCGGCGATATGCAGCAGTTCAGTGAATCTAAAATGAGCAACTGAAAAACTCAAAGCTGGAAAATAATATTATTGAGAAAACAAATACACGATATGTTTTATATTCTTGGCCAGCTATCGTATATACGATGCACAGCTTTAAGAATTTTGCATTATACAAAGCACCGATAAACTCCAACAATTGCAAAATATTTATAAGCAATAGTACTGAAGACATAACGAGACAACACGACAAAATATTATGGTAATTAATGACTTACTTACATTAAAAAATATTTTAAATTCATATATATTATACAATCTAATATTATAAAAATATTTGTTTATACAAATATATATTACACACAGAATTCACACGAACGTGATATATAAAGTAGATAAATAATTATTTATTTATCCCCCAAAATAATGGCTTTACACTTTGTGTCTGCAGAATCGAGCTATTAGCTCCTATAGTTATATTTTGGTAGCTGTCGTGGTTGTAAACATATGTTGTTGAATATGACCGAAAAATTAAGACAAATAATTCTGACACGAATTTTTTCAATATTTCTTATGTTTTTCTTCACTGTCGGTGGTAATGAAAATATCAATTTTCCAAAATTAACTTTTTAATAATGGTCTGACGCTTAGAAGCGTTTCGTAAGGGCTTCTTACAGTCTCAAAGACTTCATTACACGTAACACTATACATATGAACTACATTTATGATACACTCGATGCACTGTGTATGAAACATTTGACATAACCCTCGCTTTTTACTGGTTTGGGTGAGGTGGATATTTGGTTAGGTGGGTACATGAGAATGGAATTAACTGCAGAGGGCCTATTGGCCCATACGATGTATTAAAGTGGGAAGAATATAGTCGTGCTTTCACCGACTATAATAATTGTGCATCATTACCACCGATAGTGAAGAAAAACATAAAAAATATTGAAAAAATTCGTGTTAGAATTATTAATCTTACTTTTTCGGAGTCTTGAGGACTCAAGACTCCGCTCCAATATAGAAGCATCAAGAAATATGGACCAATAGGCTTTCTACAATCACTTCTATTCAATACCCATTCCTTCGTGTTCTGTCTTGTGTTGATGAAATTAATACCTTATTAAATACCACCTCACCCCATCCACCTCACTCAAATGTAGATATAAACAAATCGGAGATGTGTAAGTTCTATTCAGTTATATATATATATATATATATATATATATATATATATATATATATATATATATATATATATATATATATATATATATATATATATATATATATATATATATATATATATATATATATATATATATATATATATATATATATATATATATATATATATTATTAAATATGACCGAAAAAGTAAGATTAATAATTCTAACACGAATTTTCTCAATCTTTCGTACATTACGCTTCACTGTTGGAGGTAAATTCCAAATTAAATTCTCAGCCACAGCTCAGAATGGAAGCAAGTCGACGAAGAACTCTGTAGGGTAAGGCAGGTCCTAGTCAATAACGGCTTCTCCAATGGTTTCATCGAAGACATCATAAGAAGGAAAGTGAAAAGCCATGCAACCTCTGAAGAGACAACTAACACAACACCTATACCCCCTATTAGACTATTTTACAGGAACTTCTTTTCCACAGCTCATAAAACGGAGGAAAGGGTCCTGAAAGATATTGTTAATAGAAACGTTATCCCTACAGACAATAATCGGAGGATACAACTGACGATTTACTATAAAACCAGAAAAACGGCCAGCCTACTCATGAGAAACTCTCCAGACACAAAACAGAACGCTTTAAAAGAGACTAATGTCGTCTATGCCTTCAAATGCCCACTTGGGGACTGTAAGCTCCAAAAAAACCAGTATATAGGCAAGACAACAACATCTCTTTCTAGGCGTTTAACGATGCATAAGCAACAGGGCTCCATTAAGGAACATATAATCTCTTCCCATAACCAAACCATCGCCAGAGAAATCCTAGTAAACAACACAGAAATCATCAATAGATACAGCGATAGCAGGCGGCTTGACGTTTGCGAGGCACTACACATCAAGAAGTCAACACCAGCAATCAACAGCCAATTATTGCACAACTATATTCTACCCACCTCAAGACTCCGCTCCAATATAGAAGCATCAAGAAATATGGACCAATAGGCTTTCTACAAACACTTCTATTCAATACCCATTGTTTCTGTTCTGTCTTGTGTTGATACTTTTAATACCCTATTAATATCCCCTCCTGTTCTGTCTTGTGTTAATGCCACATCACCCTTACCACCTCACTCAAATGTCGATATAAAATCAGAGATACGTTCTAATCAGTTGTGTATTTGTGAAGTCTTTGAAAATGTAATAAGTTTTACGAAACGCGCCCGTGTCGCGTCAGACTAGACTAGAAATAAAAATGAATTTTGGAGAAGTGATTTTTGATTTACCTCCAACAGTGAAGCGTAATGTACGAAAGATTGAGAAAATTCGTGTTAGAATTATTAATCTTACTTTTTCGGTCATATTTAATAATATATGTCTACAGGAAAGACTGCTACCAAAATATACTAATATATATATATATATATATATATATATATATATATATATATATATATATATATATATATATATATATATATATATATATATATATATATATATATATATATATATATATATATATATATATGTCGTACCTAGTAGCCAGAACGCACTTCTCAGCCTACTATACAAGGCCTGATTTGCCTAATAAGCCAATTTTTCCTGAATTAATATATTTTCTCTAATTTTTTTTCTTATGAAATAATAATGCTACCCACTTCATTATGTATGAGGTCAATTTTTTTTATTGGAGTTAAAATTAACGTAGATATATGACCGAACCTAACCAACCCTACCTAGCCTAACCTAACCTATCTTTATAGGTTAGGTTAGGTAGCCGAAAAAGTTAGGTTAGGTTAGGTTAGGTAAGTTAGGTCGTCGAAAAACAATTAATTCATGAAAACTTGGCTTATTAGGCAAATTGGGCCTTGCATAGTAGGCTGAGAAGTGCGTTCTGGCTATTAGTTACGACATATATATATATATATATATATATATATATATATATATATATATATATATATATATATATATATATATATATATCGTACCTAGTAGCCAGAACGCACTTCTCAGCCTACTATGCAAGGCCCGATTTGCCTAATAAGCCAAGTTTTCCTGAAATAATATATTTTCAGTATGAGAAAATATATTATTTTAGAGAGAGAGAGAGAGAGAGAGAGAGAGAGAGAGAGAGAGAGAGAGAGAGAGAGAGAGAATAAACGGGGACTCTTAGATGACTCGAACCTGCGACCAGCAAACTGACTGCGGCAATGTCAACCAGTCATGATAGATCAGATAGGTTATACATCTTGGAATTTTACTGAATCAACAGGTAGTCTGGCGGCCTCTCCTGAAGCCATACCAAGTTTTACATATAACCTTCCAGGTAGCTGGGTGTGGATAAAGCAGGTCAACACCGTTCGCTTTAACATCAGTTACACACAAAAATCACACTAACATGATAAATATCAATGACAAAATAAACTAGAGTTCTGAGGCGACTTTGCTGGTTGGTGGTTCGACCTAATACTGTTGCTCTGTTGTTTCTAGGCTTTTCCTCATCTATACTCGCGTCTCAGAACTGAAACAAGATTGCTGGTTGGTCAGTAAGCTAATGTGGTGCCCTTAATAACTCTCCAGAGATTGATAGGTTTTAAGCCTACCAAAAAACTTGCTGGTTGGTCAGTAAGAAGTTGTGGTTGCCTTAATAACCCTCCAGAGGTTGATAGGTCTTAAGTCCAACACCAAACTTGCTGGTTGGTCAGTAAGGTGTTGTGGTGGCCTTAATAACCCTCCAAAGGTTGATAGGTCTTAAGTCCAACACCAAACTTGCTGGTTGGTCAGTAAGGTGTTGTGGTGGCCTTAATAACCCTCCAGAGGTTGATAGGTCTTAAGCCCAACCCCAAACTTGCTGGTTGGTCAGTAAGTTGTTGTGGTGGCCTTAATAATCCTCCAGAGGTTAATAGCTTTTAAACTTATATATGTCCCCAGTCTCTACACACGAGGTGGGAAATGGGATACATTTAGGTCTAACTAACTTTCACTACGTTCGAGGCTATTAAAAACCGAAACTGCATCGTTCGCGTTGAAAGTATTGTTTAATGATTTGTTAATGCCAAATACACGTGCTTTTGTTTCTATTCTAAGTAAATACAAACTATCTGAGAAGTTGTTGTTTTTTCAAATGTACTTTTTGCGGTCTCCTTTGTTAACTTAGTTTAATATTTCAAACACAACAGCTGTAACTGTCACTCACCCAATTTTAAACACAACCACAACGGTTTTGTGTTGGTTAAAATTAGTTTAAAGTTTACAGTTTGGTGGAAGTGTGGAAGATGGACACCGCATGGAAAGTTTGTTAATAGCTGATGTGTCAGGCTATTATCTCGTTGTGTGACTTCGCGGATAGTCTAGTCAATAACTTGGGGCGACACATTGGTGAGTCTAGCAAGGGATATATAATATATACTCCGTGTAGGTATATTCCGGTTTCTCGGTGAATATACGCTTATTTTGCAGTGATTCCGAGCATCAAGGTCCTCGCGGTTGGTGGGCTGGCCAACCAGGCTGTTGGACGTTTAGTATACTTCAGTCCTAGTGTATGTTCAAGACTAGAGTATATTTGCTGGTTGGTCAGTAATGTGTGTAACTGTATAACATACATGCACGATGTAGTATACTTAAAGCAGACCAGCTACCGAAGCAACACAGCTATATTATGTATGAGTGACTTTAATGTTCGTCACACTGCTCTTGGTGATGTTCAATGTAGCAGTGTTAACGAATTATGTTTAAATACAATATGAGTCATTAGGAAATATTTAAAATATCGTAAAAATTTGTTTAGTCTTAGAAAAAGGAAACATCATAACATCCAATACAAGGGTAAAACATAATTATATCCGGCGATACACAGCTGTTCAGAAAATTTATAATGGGCAACTGAAGAACTCAAAGCTTGTAATTAACATAATTGAAAAACCAAGTATACAAAGCGTTTAATATTCTTTGCCAGCTATCGTCTATACGATGTATAGCTTTAAAAATTTTAGATAGGACACTAATTGATACTAAACAATTAAACACAAATTTATATAAACATTTGTACTGAAGACATAACGAGACAGCAAGACAAGAAATTATGGTAACGAATAATTTCATCACATTCATAAATTTTAAGATTTTGAAATATTATACACTTCTACATTTGAAAAATATTCGTTAATACGAATGTATACTACGCACAGAATTTACACGATCGTGATATATATATTAGGTAGGTAATTATTTTTTTATATATAATTACAAAAAATAATATTTTTAACATGAGCGAGTAAATTATAATAATATGAGAGAGAAAATCAACGGTGGTTCTTAATCTCGAACTCGCGACCAGCAAACTGTCAGCGGCAACGTTAACCACTGTACCACCCTGGCTTGATAGATTCGATTGGTTTATACATCCTGGAATTTTTCTGAATCGACAGGTAGTGTGGGGGCCTCTCCTGAAGCCCTACCAAGTTTTACGTATATCTCCCCCAGGTACCTGGGTGTGGGTAAAGCAGGTCAACACCGTACCCCCCAACATAAGTTACACACAGAAATCACACTAACATGATATATATCAATGATAAAATAAACTAGAGCTCTGAGGCGACTCTCCTGTTCGTGGGTTCGATCTAATACTGTTACTCTGTTGTTTCTAAACCTTTTATCATCTATACTCCCGTCTCTGAACTTAAACAAGCTTTATAGGTGGTTAGTAAGCTGTTGTGGTGGCCTTAATAACCCTCCAGAGGTTGGTAGGTCTTAAGTCCAACAACAAACTTGCTGGTTGGTCAGTAAGGTGTTGTGGTGGCCTTAGTAACTCTCCAGAGGTTGTTAGGTCTTAAGTCCAACACCAAACTTGCTGGTTGGTCAGTAAGGTGTGTGGTGGCCTTAATAACTCTCCAGAGGTTGATAGGTCTTAAGTCCAACACCAAACTTGCTGGTTGGTCAGTAAGGTGTTGTGGTGGTCTTAATAACCCTCCAGAGGTTGATAGGTCTTAAGTCCAACACCAAACTTGCTGGTTGGTCAGTAAGGTGTTGTGGTGGCCTTAATAACCCTCCAGAGGTTGATAGGTCTTAAGTCCAACACCAAACTTGCTGGTTGGTCAGTAAGTTGTTGTGGTGGTCTTAATAACCCTCCAGAGGTTGATAGGTCTTAAGTCCAACACCAAACTTGCTGGTTGGTCAGTAAGGTGTGTGGTGGCCTTAATAACTCTCCAGAGGTTGATAGGTCTTAAGTCCAACACCAAACTTGCTGGTTGGTCAGTAAGGTGTTGTGGTGGTCTTAATAACCCTCCAGAGGTTGATAGGTCTTAAGTCCAACACCAAACTTGCTGGTTGGTCAGTAAGTTGTTGTGGTGGTCTTAATAACCCTCCAGAGGTTGATAGGTCTTAAGTCCAACACCAAACTTGTTGATTGGTCAGTAAGTTTTTGTTGTGGTTTTAATACCTTTCCAAAGGTTGATACGATTTAAGCCTAACTCCAAAGTACCTGATTGGTCAGTAAATTATTGTGGTGGTCTTAATAACCAGCTAGATGTTAATAGCTTCTAAACCTATATATGTACTTAGTCTCTACAAGTAGGTGGGAAATCGGATGCATTTAGGTCTAACTAACTTTCCGTAGGTTCGATCCTAATAAAAACAGACACTGCATTGTTCTAATGAGAAGTATTGTTTAAAGATTTGTTAATGCCAAATACACGTGCTTTTGTTCCTATTCTATGTAAATACAAACTATCTGAGAAGTTGCTGTTTGTTCAACTGCACTTTTTGGGGTCTCCTTTGTTAACTGAATTTAACATTTCAAACACAACAGCTGTAACTGTCACTCACTCAATTTTAAACACAACCACAACTGTTTCGCGTTGGTTAAAATTAGTTTAAAGTTTACAGTTTGGCGGAAGTGTGGAAGATGGGTATCGTTTGGAAATTTTGTTGATCTCTGTTGTGTCAGGCTATTATCTTGTTGTGTGACCGCGCGGATAGCCCAATCAATAACCATTAGCGGCACATTGGTGAGTCTAGCAAGGCATATATATGAAGTATACTCCGGGTAGGTATATTCCGGTTTCTCGGTCTATATACGCTTAATTTGCGTTAATTCCGAGGATCAAGGTCCTCGCGGTTGGTGGTCGTACCAACCAGGCTGTTGGACGTTTAGTTAACTTTACTCCTGGAGTATGTTCAAGACTAAAGTATTCTTGCTGATTGGCCAGTAATGTGTATAACTGTATAACATATATGCACGATGTAGTGTACTTAAAATAGACCTGCTACCGAAGCCTACAGGTAACACGGCTATGTATGTATGGGTGACTTTAATGTTCATCACACTGCTCTTGGTGATGTTCAATGTGGTAATTTTACCCTATTATGTTTAAATATGTGTTCGAAGGAAATATTTAAAATCTCGTAAAGATTTGTTGAGTCTTTATGAAAAGGAAACATCACAACATCCAATACAATGTTAAAACATAATTATATCCGGCGATATGCAGCTGTTCAGTGAATCTAAAATGGGCAACTGAAAAACTCAAAGCTGGAAAATAATATTATTGAGAAAACAATTACATGATATGCTTTATATTCTTAGCCAGCTATCGTATATACGACGCACACCTTTAAAAATTTTGTACAAATGAAGACACCGATAAACTCCAACAATTGCAAAATATTTATAAGCAATAGTACTGAAGACATAACGAGAAAATACGACAAAATATTATGGTAATTAATGACTTACTTACATTAAAAAATATTTAAAATTCATATATATTATACATTCTAATATTATACAAATATTTTTTTATACAAATATATATTACACACAGAATTCACACGAACGTGATATATAAAGTAGATAAATAATTATTTATTTATCCCCCAAAATAATGGCTTTACACTTTGTGTCTGCAGAATCGAGCTATAAGCTCCTATAGTTATATTTTGGTAGCTGTCGTGGTTGTAAACATATGTTGTTGAATATGACCGAAAAATTAAGACAAATAATTCTGACACGAATTTTTTCAATATTTCTTATGTTTTTCTTCACTGTCGGTGGTAATGAAAATATCAATTTTCCAAAATTAACTTTTTAATAATGGTCTGACGCTTAGAAGCGTTTCGTAAGGGCTTCTTACAGTCTCAAAGACTTCATTACACGTAACACTATACATATGAACTACATTTATGATACACTCGATGCACTGTGTATGAAACATTTGACATAACCCTCGCTTTTTACTGGTTTGGGTGAGGTGGATATTTGGTTAGGTGGGTACATGAGAATGGAATTAACTGCAGAGGGCCTATTGGCCCATACGATGTATTAAAGTGGGAAGAATATAGTCGTGCTTTCACCGACTATAATAATTGTGCATCATTACCACCGATAGTGAAGAAAAACATAAAAAATATTGAAAAAATTCGTGTTAGAATTATTAATCTTACTTTTTCGGAGTCTTGAGGACTCAAGACTCCGCTCCAATATAGAAGCATCAAGAAATATGGACCAATAGGCTTTCTACAATCACTTCTATTCAATACCCATTCCATCGTGTTCTGTCTTGTGTTGATGAAATTAATACCTTATTAAATACCACCTCACCCCATCCACCTCACTCAAATGTAGATATAAACAAATCGGAGATGTGTAAGTTCTATTCAGTTATATATATATATATATATATATATATATATATATATATATATATATATATATATATATATATAATTAAATATGACCGAAAAAGTAAGATTAATAATTATAACACGAATTTTCTCAATCTTTCGTACATTACGCTTCACTGTTGGAGGTAAATTCCAAATTAAATTCTCAGCCACAGCTCAGAATGGAAGCAAGTCGACGAAGAACTCTGTAGGGTAAGGCAGGTCCTAGTCAATAACGGCTTCTCCAATGGTTTCATCGAAGACATCATAAGAAGGAAAGTGAAAAGCCATGCAACCTCTGAAGAGACAACTAACACAACACCTATACCCCCTATTAGACTATTTTACAGGAACTTCTTTTCCACAGCTCATAAAACGGAGGAAAGGGTCCTGAAAGATATTGTTAATAGAAACGTTATCCCTACAGACAATAATCGGAGGATACAACTGACGATTTACTATAAAACCAGAAAAACGGCCAGCCTACTCATGAGAAACTCTCCAGACACAAAACAGAACGCTTTAAAAGAGACTAATGTCGTCTATGCCTTCAAATGCCCACTTGGGGACTGTAAGCTCCAAAAAAACCAGTATATAGGCAAGACAACAACATCTCTTTCTAGGCGTTTAACGATGCATAAGCAACAGGGCTCCATTAAGGAACATATAATCTCTTCCCATAACCAAACCATCGCCAGAGAAATCCTAGTAAACAACACAGAAATCATCAATAGATACAGCGATAGCAGGCGGCTTGACGTTTGCGAGGCACTACACATCAAGAAGTCAACACCAGCAATCAACAGCCAATTATTGCACAACTATATTCTACCCACCTCAAGACTCCGCTCCAATATAGAAGCATCAAGAAATATGGACCAATAGGCTTTCTACACACACTTCTATTCAATACCCATTGTTTCTGTTCTGTCTTGTGTTGATACTTTTAATACCCTATTAATATCCCCTCCTGTTCTGTCTTGTGTTAATGCCACATCACCCTTACCACCTCACTCAAATGTAGATATAAAATCAGAGATACGTTCTAATCAGTTGTGTATTTGTGAAGTCTTTGAAAATGTAATAAGTTTTACGAAACGCGCCCGTGTCGCGTCAGACTAGACTAGAAATAAAAATGAATTTTGGAGAAGTGATTTTTGATTTACCTCCAACAGTGAAGCGTAATGTACGAAAGATTGAGAAAATTCGTGTTAGAATTATTAATCTTACTTTTTCGGTCATATTTAATAATATATGTCTACAGGAAAGACTGCTACCAAAATATACTAATATATATATATATATATATATATATATATATATATATATATATATATATATATATATATATATATATATATGTCGTACCTAGTAGCCAGAACGCACTTCTCAGCCTACTATACAAGGCCTGATTTGCCTAATAAGCCAATTTTTCCTGAATTAATATATTTTCTCTAATTTTTTTTCTTATGAAATAATAATGCTACCCACTTCATTATGTATGAGGTCAATTTTTTTTATTGGAGTTAAAATTAACGTAGATATATGACCGAACCTAACCAACCCTACCTAGCCTAACCTAACCTATCTTTATAGGTTAGGTTAGGTAGCCGAAAAAGTTAGGTTAGGTTAGGTTAGGTAAGTTAGGTCGTCGAAAAACAATTAATTCATGAAAACTTGGCTTATTAGGCAAATTGGGCCTTGCATAGTAGGCTGAGAAGTGCGTTCTGGCTATTAGTTACGACATATATATATATATATATATATATATATATATATATATATATATATATATATATATATATATATATATATATATATATATCGTACCTAGTAGCCAGAACGCACTTCTCAGCCTACTATGCAAGGCCCGATTTGCCTAATAAGCCAAGTTTTCCTGAAATAATATATTTTCAGTATGAGAAAATATATTATTTTAGAGAGAGAGAGAGAGAGAGAGAGAGAGAGAGAGAGAGAGAGAGAGAGAGAGAATAAACGGGGACTCTTAGATGACTCGAACCTGCGACCAGCAAACTGACTGCGGCAATGTCAACCAGTCATGATAGATCAGATAGGTTATACATCTTGGAATTTTACTGAATCAACAGGTAGTCTGGCGGCCTCTCCTGAAGCCATACCAAGTTTTACATATAACCTTCCAGGTAGCTGGGTGTGGGTAAAGCAGGTCAACACCGTTCGCTTTAACATCAGTTACACACAAAAATCACACTAACATGATAAATATCAATGACAAAATAAACTAGAGTTCTGAGGCGACTTTGCTGGTTGGTGGTTCGACCTAATACTGTTGCTCTGTTGTTTCTAGGCTTTTCCTCATCTATACTCGCGTCTCAGAACTGAAACAAGATTGCTGGTTGGTCAGTAAGCTAATGTGGTGCCCTTAATAACTCTCCAGAGATTGATAGGTTTTAAGCCTACCAAAAAACTTGCTGGTTGGTCAGTAAGAAGTTGTGGTTGCCTTAATAACCCTCCAGAGGTTGATAGGTCTTAAGTCCAACACCAAACTTGCTGGTTGGTCAGTAAGGTGTTGTGGTGGCCTTAATAACCCTCCAAAGGTTGATAGGTCTTAAGTCCAACACCAAACTTGCTGGTTGGTCAGTAAGGTGTTGTGGTGGCCTTAATAACCCTCCAGAGGTTGATAGGTCTTAAGCCCAACCCCAAACTTGCTGGTTGGTCAGTAAGTTGTTGTGGTGGCCTTAATAATCCTCCAGAGGTTAATAGCTTTTAAACTTATATATGTCCCCAGTCTCTACACACGAGGTGGGAAATGGGATACATTTAGGTCTAACTAACTTTCACTACGTTCGAGGCTATTAAAAACCGAAACTGCATCGTTCGCGTTGAAAGTATTGTTTAATGATTTGTTAATGCCAAATACACGTGCTTTTGTTTCTATTCTAAGTAAATACAAACTATCTGAGAAGTTGTTGTTTTTTCAAATGTACTTTTTGCGGTCTCCTTTGTTAACTTAGTTTAATATTTCAAACACAACAGCTGTAACTGTCACTCACCCAATTTTAAACACAACCACAACGGTTTTGTGTTGGTTAAAATTAGTTTAAAGTTTACAGTTTGGTGGAAGTGTGGAAGATGGACACCGCTTGGAAAGTTTGTTAATAGCTGATGTGTCAGGCTATTATCTCGTTGTGTGACTTCGCGGATAGTCTAGTCAATAACTTGGGGCGACACATTGGTGAGTCTAGCAAGGGATATATAATATATACTCCGTGTAGGTATATTCCGGTTTCTCGGTGAATATACGCTTATTTTGCAGTGATTCCGAGCATCAAGGTCCTCGCGGTTGGTGGGCTGGCCAACCAGGCTGTTGGACGTTTAGTATACTTCAGTCCTAGTGTATGTTCAAGACTAGAGTATATTTGCTGGTTGGTCAGTAATGTGTGTAACTGTATAACATACATGCACGATGTAGTATACTTAAAGCAGACCAGCTACCGAAGCAACACAGCTATATTATGTATGAGTGACTTTAATGTTCGTCACACTGCTCTTGGTGATGTTCAATGTAGCAGTGTTAACGAATTATGTTTAAATACAATATGAGTCATTAGGAAATATTTAAAATATCGTAAAAATTTGTTTAGTCTTAGAAAAAGGAAACATCATAACATCCAATACAAGGGTAAAACATAATTATATCCGGCGATACACAGCTGTTCAGAAAATTTATAATGGGCAACTGAAGAACTCAAAGCTTGTAATTAACATAATTGAAAAACCAAGTATACAAAGCGTTTAATATTCTTTGCCAGCTATCGTCTATACGATGTATAGCTTTAAAAATTTTAGATAGGACACTAATTGATACTAAACAATTAAACACAAATTTATATAAACATTTGTACTGAAGACATAACGAGACAGCAAGACAAGAAATTATGGTAACGAATAATTTCATCACATTCATAAATTTTAAGATTTTGAAATATTATACACTTCTACATTTGAAAAATATTCGTTAATACGAATGTATACTACGCACAGAATTTACACGATCGTGATATATATATTAGGTAGGTAATTATTTTTTTATATATAATTACAAAAAATAATATTTTTAACATGAGCGAGTAAATTATAATAATATGAGAGAGAAAATCAACGGTGGTTCTTAATCTCGAACTCGCGACCAGCAAACTGTCAGCGGCAACGTTAACCACTGTACCACCCTGGCTTGATAGATTCGATTGGTTTATACATCCTGGAATTTTTCTGAATCGACAGGTAGTGTGGGGGCCTCTCCTGAAGCCCTACCAAGTTTTACGTATATCTCCCCCAGGTACCTGGGTGTGGGTAAAGCAGGTCAACACCGTACCCCCCAACATAAGTTACACACAGAAATCACACTAACATGATATATATCAATGATAAAATAAACTAGAGCTCTGAGGCGACTCTCCTGTTCGTGGGTTCGATCTAATACTGTTACTCTGTTGTTTCTAAACCTTTTATCATCTATACTCCCGTCTCTGAACTTAAACAAGCTTTATAGGTGGTTAGTAAGCTGTTGTGGTGGCCTTAATAACCCTCCAGAGGTTGGTAGGTCTTAAGTCCAACAACAAACTTGCTGGTTGGTCAGTAAGGTGTTGTGGTGGCCTTAGTAACTCTCCAGAGGTTGTTAGGTCTTAAGTCCAACACCAAACTTGCTGGTTGGTCAGTAAGGTGTGTGGTGGCCTTAATAACTCTCCAGAGGTTGATAGGTCTTAAGTCCAACACCAAACTTGCTGGTTGGTCAGTAAGGTGTTGTGGTGGTCTTAATAACCCTCCAGAGGTTGATAGGTCTTAAGTCCAACACCAAACTTGCTGGTTGGTCAGTAAGGTGTTGTGGTGGCCTTAATAACCCTCCAGAGGTTGATAGGTCTTAAGTCCAACACCAAACTTGCTGGTTGGTCAGTAAGTTGTTGTGGTGGTCTTAATAACCCTCCAGAGGTTGATAGGTCTTAAGTCCAACACCAAACTTGCTGGTTGGTCAGTAAGGTGTGTGGTGGCCTTAATAACTCTCCAGAGGTTGATAGGTCTTAAGTCCAACACCAAACTTGCTGGTTGGTCAGTAAGGTGTTGTGGTGGTCTTAATAACCCTCCAGAGGTTGATAGGTCTTAAGTCCAACACCAAACTTGCTGGTTGGTCAGTAAGTTGTTGTGGTGGTCTTAATAACCCTCCAGCGGTTGATAGGTCTTAAGTCCAACACCAAACTTGTTGATTGGTCAGTAAGTTTTTGTTGTGGTTTTAATACCTTTCCAAAGGTTGATACGATTTAAGCCTAACTCCAAAGTACCTGATTGGTCAGTAAATTATTGTGGTGGTCTTAATAACCAGCTAGATGTTAATAGCTTCTAAACCTATATATGTACTTAGTCTCTACAAGTAGGTGGGAAATCGGATGCATTTAGGTCTAACTAACTTTCCGTAGGTTCGATCCTAATAAAAACAGACACTGCATTGTTCTAATGAGAAGTATTGTTTAAAGATTTGTTAATGCCAAATACACGTGCTTTTGTTCCTATTCTATGTAAATACAAACTATCTGAGAAGTTGCTGTTTGTTCAACTGCACTTTTTGGGGTCTCCTTTGTTAACTGAATTTAACATTTCAAACACAACAGCTGTAACTGTCACTCACTCAATTTTAAACACAACCACAACTGTTTCGCGTTGGTTAAAATTAGTTTAAAGTTTACAGTTTGGCGGAAGTGTGGAAGATGGGTATCGTTTGGAAATTTTGTTGATCTCTGTTGTGTCAGGCTATTATCTTGTTGTGTGACCGCGCGGATAGCCCAATCAATAACCATTAGCGGCACATTGGTGAGTCTAGCAAGGCATATATATGAAGTATACTCCGGGTAGGTATATTCCGGTTTCTCGGTCTATATACGCTTAATTTGCGTTAATTCCGAGGATCAAGGTCCTCGCGGTTGGTGGTCGTACCAACCAGGCTGTTGGACGTTTAGTTAACTTTACTCCTGGAGTATGTTCAAGACTAAAGTATTCTTGCTGATTGACCAGTAATGTGTATAACTGTATAACATATATGCACGATGTAGTGTACTTAAAATAGACCTGCTACCGAAGCCTACAGGTAACACGGCTATGTATGTATGGGTGACTTTAATGTTCGTCACACTGCTCTTGGTGATGTTCAATGTGGTAATTTTACCCTATTATGTTTAAATATGTGTTCGAAGGAAATATTTAAAATCTCGTAAAGATTTGTTTAGTGTTTATGAAAAGGAAACATCACAACATCCAATACAATGTTAAAACATAATTATATCCGGCGATATGCAGCTGTTCAGTGAATCTAAAATGGGCAACTGAAAAACTCAAAGCTGGAAAATAATATTATTGAGAAAACAATTACATGATATGCTTTATATTCTTGGCCAGATATCGTATATACGACGCACACCTTTAAAAATTTTGTACAAATGAAGACACCGATAAACTCCAACAATTGCAAAATATTTATAAGCAATAGTACTGAAGACATAACGAGAAAATACGACAAAATATTATGGTAATTAATGACTTACTTACATTAAAAAATATTTAAAATTCATATATATTATACATTCTAATATTATACAAATATTTTTTTATACAAATATATATTACACACAGAATTCACACGAACGTGATATATAAAGTAGATAAATAATTATTTATTTATCCCCCAAAATAATGGCTTTACACTTTGTGTCTGCAGAATCGAGCTATAAGCTCCTATAGTTATATTTTGGTAGCTGTCGTGGTTGTAAACATATGTTGTTGAATATGACCGAAAAATTAAGACAAATAATTCTGACACGAATTTTTTCAATATTTCTTATGTTTTTCTTCACTGTCGGTGGTAATGAAAATATCAATTTTCCAAAATTAACTTTTTAATAATGGTCTGACGCTTAGAAGCGTTTCGTAAGGGCTTCTTACAGTCTCAAAGACTTCATTACACTTAACACTATACTTATGAACTACATTTATGATACACTCGATGCACTGTGTATGAAACATTTGATATAACCCTCGCTTTTTACTGGTTTGGGTGAGGTGGATATTTGGTTAGGTGGGTACATGAGAATGGAATTAACTGCAGACGGCCTATTGCCCGTACGATGCTTTGAAGTGGGTAGAATATAGTCGTGCTTCCACCGACTATAATAATTGTGCATCATTACCACCGACAGAGAAGAAAAAACATAAAAAATATTGAAAAAATTAGTGTTAGAATTATTAATCTTACTTTATATATATATATATATATATATATATATATATATATATATATATATATATATATATATATATATATATATATATATATATATATATATATATATATATATATATATATATATATATGTCGTACCTAGTAGCCAGAACGCACTTCTCTGCCTACTATGCAATGCCCGATTTGCCTAATAAGACAAGTTTTCATGAATTAATTGTTTTTCGACAACCTAACCTACCTAACCTAACCTAACCTAACTTTTTCAGCTACCTAACCTAACCTAACCTATAAAGATAGGTTAGGTTAGGTTAGGTAGGGTTGGTTAGGTTCGGTCATATATCTACGTTAATTTTAACTCCAATAAAAAAAATTTGACCTCATACATAATGAAATGGGTAGCTTTATCATTTCTTAAGAAAAAATTAGAGAAAATATATTAATTCAGGGAAACTTGGCTTATTAGGCAAATCGGGCCCTGCATAGTAGGCTGAGAAGTGCGTTCTGGCTACTAGGTACGACATATATATATATATATATATATATATATATATATATATATATATATATATATATGTCGTACCTAGTAGCCAGAACGCACTTCTCAGCCTACTATGCAAGGCCCAATTTGCCTAATAAGCCAAGTTTTCATGAATTAATGGTTTTTCGACTACCTAACCTAACCTAACCTAACTTTTTCGGCTACCTAACCTAACCTAACCTATAAAGATAGGCTAGGTTAGGTTAGGTAGGGTTGGTTAGGTTCGGTCATATATCTACGTTAATTTTAACTCCAATAAAAAAAAATTGACCTCATACATAATGAAATGGGAAGCTTTATCATTTCATAAGAAAAAAATTTGAGAAAATATATTAATTCAAGAAAACTCGGCTTATTAGGCAAATCGGGCCTTGCATAGTAGGCTGAGAAGTGCGTTCTGGCTACTAGGTACGACATATATATATATATGTCGTACCTAGATATATATATGTCGTACCTAATATATATGTACGTACATATATATTAGATATATATATGTCGTACCCCGACATATATATATATATGTCGTACCTAATAGCCAGAATGCACTTCTCAGCCTACTATGCAAGGCCCGATTTGCCTAATAAGCCAAGTTTTCCTGAATTAATATATTTTCTCTAATTTTTTTCTTATGAAATGATAAAGCTACCCATTTCATTATGTATGAGGTTAATTTTTTTTTATTGGAGTTAAAATTAACGTAGATATATGACCGAACCTAACCAACCCTACCTAACCTAACCTATCTTTATAGGTTAGGTTAGGTTAGGTAGCCGAAAAAGTTAGGTTAGGTTAGGTTAGGTAGGTTAGGTAGTCGAAAAATAATTAATTCATGAAAACTTGGCTTATTAGGCAAATCTGGCCTTGCATAGTAGGCAGAGAAGTGCGTTCTGGCTACTAGGTACGACATATATATATATATATATATATATATATATGCGAACAAGCCTGAATGGTCCCCAGGACAATATGCAACTGAAAACTCACACCCCAGAAGTGACTCGAACCCATACTCCCAGATGCCACGCAACTGGTATGTACAAGACGCCTTAATCCACTTGACCATCACGACCGGACATAATGAGGTGATAGCCGAGGCTATTTGAACCACCCCACCGCCGGCACTCGGATAGTAATCTTGGGCATAGCATTTTACCAAATCACCTCATTCTTTGGGGCACACGTGAGGAACACAAATGCGAACAAGCCTGAATGGTCCCCAGGACAATATGCAACTGAAAACTCACACCCCAGAAGTGACTCGAACCCATACTCCCAGATGCCACGCAACTGGTATGTACAAGACGCCTTAATCCACTTGACCATCACGACCGGACATAATGAGGTGATAGCCGAGGCTATTTGAACCACCCCACCGCCGGCACTCGGATAGTAATCTTGGGCATAGCATTTTACCAAATCACCTCATTCTTTGGGGCACACGTGAGGAACACAAATGCGAACAAGCCTGAATGGTCCCCAGGACAATATGCAACTGAAAACTCACACCCCAGAAGTGACTCGAACCCATACTCCCAGATGCCACGCAACTGGTATGTACAAGACGCCTTAATCCACTTGACCATCACGACCGGACATAATGAGGTGATAGCCGAGGCTATTTGAACCACCCCACCGCCGGCACTCGGATAGTAATCTTGGGCATAGCATTTTACCAAATCACCTCATTCTTTGGGGCACACGTGAGGAACACAAATGCGAACAAGCCTGAATGGTCCCCAGGACAATATGCAACTGAAAACTCACACCCCAGAAGTGACTCGAACCCATACTCCCAGATGCCACGCAACTGGTATGTACAAGACGCCTTAATCCACTTGACCATCACGACCGGACATAATGAGGTGATAGCCGAGGCTATTTGAACCACCCCACCGCCGGCACTCGGATAGTAATCTTGGGCATAGCATTTTACCAAATCACCTCATTCTTTGGGGCACACGTGAGGAACACAAATGCGAACAAGCCTGAATGGTCCCCAGGACAATATGCAACTGAAAACTCACACCCCAGAAGTGACTCGAACCCATACTCCCAGATGCCACGCAACTGGTATGTACAAGACGCCTTAATCCACTTGACCATCACGACCGGACATAATGAGGTGATAGCCGAGGCTATTTGAACCACCCCACCGCCGGCACTCGGATAGTAATCTTGGGCATAGCATTTTACCAAATCACCTCATTCTTTGGGGCACACGTGAGGAACACAAATGCGAACAAGCCTGAATGGTCCCCAGGACAATATGCAACTGAAAACTCACACCCCAGAAGTGACTCGAACCCATACTCCCAGATGCCACGCAACTGGTATGTACAAGACGCCTTAATCCACTTGACCATCACGACCGGACATAATGAGGTGATAGCCGAGGCTATTTGAACCACCCCACCGCCGGCACTCGGATAGTAATCTTGGGCATAGCATTTTACCAAATCACCTCATTCTTTGGGGCACACGTGAGGAACACAAATGCGAACAAGCCTGAATGGTCCCCAAGATGGTCAGACGGTCGTGATGGTCAAGTGGATTAAGGCGTCTTGTACATACCAGTTGCGTGGCATCTGGGAGTATGGGTTCGAGTCACTTCTGGGGTGTGAGTTTTCAGTTGCATATTGTCCTGGGGACCATTCAGGCTTGTTCGCATTTGTGTTCCTCACGTGTGCCCCAAAGAATGAGGTGATTTGGTAAAATGCTATGCCCAAGATTACTATCCGAGTGCCGGCGGTGGGGTGGTTCAAATAGCCTCGGCTATCACCTCATTATGTCCGGTCGTGATGGTCAAGTGGATTAAGGCGTCTTGTACATACCAGTTGCGTGGCATCTGGGAGTATGGGTTCGAGTCACTTCTGGGGTGTGAGTTTTCAGTTGCATATTGTCCTGGGGACCATTCAGGCTTGTTCGCATTTGTGTTCCTCACGTGTGCCCCAAAGAATGAGGTGATTTGGTAAAATGCTATGCCCAAGATTACTATCCGAGTGCCGGCGGTGGGGTGGTTCAAATAGCCTCGGCTATCACCTCATTATGTCCGGTCGTGATGGTCAAGTGGATTAAGGCGTCTTGTACATACCAGTTGCGTGGCATCTGGGAGTATGGGTTCGAGTCACTTCTGGGGTGTGAGTTTTCAGTTGCATATTGTCCTGGGGACCATTCAGGCTTGTTCGCATTTGTGTTCCTCACGTGTGCCCCAAAGAATGAGGTGATTTGGTAAAATGCTATGCCCAAGATTACTATCCGAGTGCCGGCGGTGGGGTGGTTCAAATAGCCTCGGCTATCACCTCATTATGTCCGGTCGTGATGGTCAAGTGGATTAAGGCGTCTTGTACATACCAGTTGCGTGGCATCTGGGAGTATGGGTTCGAGTCACTTCTGGGGTGTGAGTTTTCAGTTATATATATATATATATATATATATATATATATATATATATATATATATATATATATATATATATATATATATATATATATATATATATATATATATTGTCCTGGGGACCATTCAGGCTTGTTCGCATATATATATATATATATATATATATATATATATATATATATATGTCGTACCTAGTAGCCAGAACGCACTTCTCAGCCTACTATGCAAGGCCCGATTTGCCTAATAAGCCAAGTTTTCCTAAATTAACATATTTTCTCTAATTTTTTTCTTATGAAATGATAAAGCTACCCATTTCATTATGTATGAGGTCAATTGTTTTTTATTGGAGTTAAAATTAACGTAGATATATGACCGAACCTAACCAACCCTACCTAACCTAACCTAACCTATCTTTACAGGTTAGGTTAGGTTAGGTAGCCGAAAAAGTTAGGTTAGGTTAGGTTAGGTAGGTTAGGTAGTCGAAAAACAATTAATTCATGAAAACTTGGCTTATTAGGCAAATTGGGCCTTGCATAGTAGGCTGAGAAGTGCGTTCTGGCTACTAGGTACGACATATATATATATATATATATATATATATATATATATATATATATACATATATATATATATATATATATATATATATATATATATATATATATATATATATATATATATATATGTCGTACCTAATAGCCAGAACGCACTTCTCAGCTTAATATGCAAGGCCCGATTTGCCTAATAAGCCAAGTTTTCATGAATTAATTGTTTTTCGACTACCTAACCTACCTAACCTAACCTAACCCAACTTTTTCGGCTACCTAACCTAGCCTAACCTATAAAGATAGGTTAGGTTAGGTTAGGTAGGGTTGGTTAGGTTCGGTCATATATCTACGTTAATTTTAACTCCAATAAAAACAAATTGACCTCATACATAATGAAATGGGTAACTTTATCATTTCATAAGAAAAAAATTAGAAAAAATATATTAATTCAGGAAAACTTGGCTTATTAGGCAAATCGGGCCTTGCATAGTAGGCTGAGAAGTGCGTTCTGGCTACTAGGTACGACATATATATATATATATATATATATATATATATATATGTCGTACCTAGTAGCCAGAACTCACTTCTCAGCCTACTATGTATGGCCCGATTTGCCTAATAAGCCAAGTTTTCATGAATTAATATATTTTCTCTAAATTTTTTCTTTTGAAATGATAAAGCTACCCATTTCATTATGTATGAGGTCAATTTTTTTTCATTGGAGCTAAAATTAACGTAGATATATGACCGAACCTAACCAACCCTACCTAACCTAACCTACCCTATCTCTATAGGTTAGGTTGGGTTATGTAGCCGAAAAACTTAGGTTAGGTTAGGTTAGGTAGGTTAGGTAGTCGAAAAACAATTAATTCATGAAAACTTGGCTTATTAGGCAAATCGGGCCGTGCATAGTAGGCTGAGAAGTGAGTTCTGGCTACTAGGTACGACATATATATATATATATATATATATATATATATATATATATATATATATATATATGTATATATGTCGTACCTAGTAGCCAGAACGCACCTCTCAGTCTACTATGCAAGGCCCGATTTGCCTAATAAGCCAAGTTTTCCTGAATTAATATATTTTCTCTAATTTTTTTCTTATGAAATGATAAAGCAACCCATTTCATTATGTATGAGGTAATTTTTTTTTTTATTGAAGTTAAAATTAACATAGATATATGACCGAACCTAACCAACCCTACCTAACCTAACCTAACCTATCTTTATAGGTTAGGTTAGGTTGCTGAAAAAGTTAGGTTAGGTTAGGTAGCTGAAAAAGTTAAGTTAGGTTAGGTTAGGTAGGTTAGGTTGTCAAAAAACAAATAATTCATGAAAACTTGGCTTATTAGGCAAATCTGGCCTTGCATAGTAGGCTGAGAAGTGCGTTCTGGCTACTAGGTACGACACATATATATATATATATATATATATATATATATATATATATATATATATATATATATATATATATATATATATATATGTCGTACCTAATAGCCAGAACGCACTTCTCAGCCTACTATTCAAGGCCCGATTTGCCTAATAAGCCAAGTTTTCATGAATTAATGTTTTTTCGTCTACCTAACCTACCTAACCTAACCTAACCTAGCTTTTTTTGGCTACCTAACCTAACCTTACCTATAAATATAGGTTAGGTTAGGTTAGGTAGGGTTGGTTAGGTTCGGTCATATATCTACGTTAATTTTAACTCCAATAAAAAAAATTGACCTCATACATAGAGAAAAGGGGTTGCTTTATCATTTCATAAGAAAAAAATTATTGTAAATATATTAATTCAGGAAAACTTGGCTTATTAGGCAAATCGGGCCTTGAATAGTAGGCTGAGAAGTGAGTTCTGGCTACTAGGTACGACATATATATATATATATATATATATATATATATATATATATATATATATATATATATATATATATATATATATATATATATATATGTCGTACCTAATAGCCAGAACGCACTTCTCAGCCTACTATGCAAGGCCCGATTTGCCTAATAAGCCAAGTTTTCCTGAATTAATAAATTTTCTCTAATTTTTTTCTTATGAAATGATAAAGCTGCCCATTTCATTATGTATGAGGTCATTTTTTTTTATTGGAGTTAAAATTAACGTAGATATATGACCAAACCTAACCAACCCTACCTAACCTAACCTAACCTATCTTTATAGGTTAGGTTAGGTTAGGTAGTAGAAAAAGTTAGGTTTGATTAGGTTAGGTAGGTTAGGTAGTCGAAAAACAATTAATTCATGAAAAGTTGGCTTATTAGGCAAATTGGGCCTTGCATAGTAGGCTGAGAAGTACGTTCTGGCTATTAGGAACGACATATATATATATATATATATATATATATATATATATATATATATATATATATATATATATATATATATATATATATATATATATATATATATAAAATGGAAGGGAGTACCACCTCTAGCTGGAAGAAGGGGGACCCATAGCCTCGGAGGAAACCACGCATAACGCATTAGAGGGAATGTTTAGATCCCCTCCAATACAGTTTCTGTGTGCTTTTCTCCTACCACCCCCTTCCTTTTTTATTTTTTGTGCTTTATTATGCATTTGATGGTTACAAGATATACATGGGTTGATACAAAAATATTAATGCAAAAAGGTTCTTAAAGGTTATGGATCTCTTGAAAAACACAACAATGGGAAACATTGATGAATGTCACAGACGGGTTCGATCATTGTTGCAAGTCAAACACTTCTTCGAATTCCTCTGAAGTTGGACTAGTGCCCAAGACGCAACAGGCATTTTCCCTCTGAATCGCAACACTGAGGCGCTGGAACAAGAAACTTTTTGCTCTCTGGCGAGAGAGAGAGAGAGAGAGAGAGAGAGAGAGAGAGAAGGAATAAACGGGGACTCTTAGATGACTCGAACCTGCGACCAGCAAACTGACAGCGGCAATGTCAACCAGTCATGATAGATCAGATAGGTTATACATCTTGGAATTTTACTGAATCAACAGGTAGTCTGGCGGCCTCTCCTGAAGCCATACCAAGTTTTACATATAACCTTCCAGGTAGCTGGGTGTGGGTAAAGCAGGTCAACACCGTTCGCTTTAACATCAGTTACACGCAAAAATCACACTAACATGATATATATCAATGACAAAATAAACTAGAGTTCTGAGGCGACTTTGCTGGTTGGTGGTTCGACCTAATACTGTTGCTCTGTTGTTTCTAGGCTTTTCCTCATCTATACTCGCGTCTCAGAACTAAAACAAGATTGCTGGTTGGTAAGTAAGCTAATTGTGGTGCCCTTAATAACTCTCCAGAGATTGATAGGTTTTAAGCCTACCAACAAACTTGCTGGTTGGTCAGTAAGAAGTTGTGGTTGCCTTAATAACCCTCCAGAGGTTGATAGGCCTTAAGCCCAACCCCAAACTTGCTGGTTGGTTAGTAAGAAGTTGTGGTGGCCTTAATTAATAACCCTCCAGAGGTTGATAGGTCTTAAGCCCAACCCCAAACTTGCTGGTTGGTCAGTAAGGTGTTGTGGTGGCCTTAATATCCCTCCAGAGGTTGATAGGTCTTAAGCCCAACCCCAAACTTGCTGATTGGTCAGTAAGAAGTTGTGGTGGCCTTAATTAATAACCCTCCAGAGGTTGATAGGTCTTAAGCCCAACCCCAAACTTGCTGGTTGGTCAGTAAGAAATTGTGGTGGCCTTAATATCCCTCCAGAAGTTAATTGCTTTTAAACTTATATATGTCCCCAGTCTCTACACACGAGGTGGGAAATGGGATACATTTAGGTCTAACTAACTTTCACTACGTTCGAGGCTATTAAAAACCGAAACTGCATCGTTCGCGTTGAAAGTATTGTTTAATGATTTGTTAATGCCAAATACACGTGCTTTTGTTTCTATTCTAAGTAAATACAAACTATCTGAGAAGTTGTTGTTTTTTCAAATGTACTTTTTGCGGTCTCCTTTGTTAACTTACTTTAATATTTCAAACACAACAGCTGTAACTGTCACTCACCCAATTTTAAACACAACCACAACGGTTTTGTGTTGGTTAAATTAGTTTAAAGTTTACAGTTTGGTGGAAGTGTGGAAGATGGACACCGCTTGGAAAGTTTGTTAATAGCTGATGTGTCAGGCTATTATCTCGTTGTGTGGCTTCGCGGATAGTCTAGTCAATAACTTGGGGCGACACATTGGTGAGTCTAGCAAGGGATATATAATATATACTCCGGGTAGGTATATTCCGGTTTCTCGGTGAATATACGCTTATTTTGCAGTGATTTCGAGCATCAAGGTCCTCGCGGTTGGTGGGCTGGCCAACCAGGCTGTTGGACGTTTAGTATACTTCAGTCCTGGAGTATGTTCAAGACTAGAGTATACTTGCTGGTTGGTCAGCAATGTGTGTAACTGTATAACATACATGCATGATGTAGTATACTTAAAGCAGACCAGCTACCGAAGCAACACAGCTATATTATGTATGAGTGACTTTAATGTTCGTCACACTGCTCTTGGTGATGTTCAATGTAGCAGTGTTAACGAATTATGTTTAAATACAATATGAGTCATTAGGAAATATTTAAAATATCGTAAAAATTTGTTTAGTCTTAGAAAAAGGAAACATCATAACATCCAATACAAGTGTAAAACATAATTATATCCGGCGATACACAGCTGTTCAGAAAATTTATAATGGGCAACTGAAGAACTCAGAGCTTGTAATTAACATAATTGAAAAACCAAGTATACAAAGCGTTTAATATTCTTTGCCAGCCATCGTATATACGATGTATAGGTTTAAAAATTTTAGATAGGACACTAATTGATACTAAACAATTAAACACAAATTTATATAAACATTTGTACTGAAGACATAACGAGACAGCAAGACAAGAAATTATGGTAACGAATAATTTCATCACATTCATAAATTTTAAGATTTTGAAATATTATACACTTCTACATTTGAAAAATATTCGTTAATACGAATGTATACTACGCACAGAAATTACACGATCGTGATATATATATTAGGTAGGAAAATTATTTTTTTATATATAATTACAAAAAAATAATATTTTTAACATGAGCGAGTAAATTATAATAATATGAGAGAGAAAATCAACGGGGGGTTCTTAATCTCGAACTCGCGACCAGCAAACTGTCAGCGGCAACGTTAACCACTGTACCACCCTGGCTTGATAGATTCGATTGGTTTATACATCCTGGATTTTTTCTGAATCGACAGGTAATGTGGGGGCCTCTCCTGAAGCCATACCAAGTTTTACGTATATCTCCCCCAGGTACCTGGGTGTGGGTAAAGCAGGTCAACACCGTACCCCTCAACATACGTTTCACACAGAAATCACACTAACATGATATATATCAATGATAAAATAAACTAGAGCTCTGAGGCGACTCTGCTGTTCGTGGGTTCGATCTAATACTGTTGCTCTGTTGTTTCTAAACCTTTTATCATCTATACTCCCGTCTCTGAACTTAAACAAGCTTTATAGGTGGTTAGTAAGTTGTTGTGGTGGCCTTAATAACTCTCCAGAGGTTGATAGGTCTTAAGTCCAACACCAAACTTGCTGGTTGGTCAGTAAGATGTTGTGGTGGCCTTAATAACTCTCCAGAGGTTGATAGGTCTTAAGTCCAACACGAAACTTGCTGGTTGGTCAGTAAGTTGTTGTGGTGGCCTTAATAACTCTCCAGAGGTTGATAGGTCTTAAGTCCAACACCAAACTTGCTGGTTGGTCAGTAAGGTGTTGTGGTGGTCTTAATAAACCCTCCAGAGGTTGATAGGTCTTAAGTCCAACACCAAACTTGCTGGTTGGTCAGTAAGGTGTTGTGGTGGTCTTAATAACCCTCCAGAGGTTGATAGGTCTTAAGTCCAACACCAAACTTGCTGGTTGGTCAGTAAGGTGTTGTGGTGGTCTTAATAACCCTCCAGAGGTTGATAGGTCTTTAAGTCCAACACCAAACTTGCTGGTTGGTCAGTAAGGTGTTTGTGGTGGTCTTAATACCTTTCCAGAGGTTAATACGATTTAAGCCTAACTCCAAAGTACCAGTTTGGTCAGTAAAATATTGTGGTGATCTTAATAACCAGCTAGATGTTAATAGCTTCTAAACCTATATATGTACCCAGTCTGTACAAATAGGTGGGAAATCGGATGCATTTAGGTCTAAATAACTTTCCGTAGGCTCGATCCTAATAAAAACAGACACTGCATTGTTCTCGTTATAGAAGTATTGTTTAAAAATTTGTTAATGCCAAATACACGTGCTTTTGTTTCTATTCTATGTAAATACAAACTATCTGAGAAGTTGCTGTTTGTTCAAATGCACTTTTTGCGGTCTCCTTTGTTAACTGAGTTTAATGTTTCAAACACAACAGCTGTAACTGTCACTCACTCAATTTTAAACACAACCACAACTGTTTTGTTATGGTTAAAATCAGTTTAAAGTTTACAGCTTGGCGGGAGTGTGGAAGATGGACACCGATTGGAAAATTTGTTGACAGCTGATGTGTCAGGCTATTATCTCGTTGTGTGACTTCGCGGATAGTCCAGTCAATAACTTGGGGCGACACATTGGTGAGTCTAGCAAGGGATTTATAATATATACTCCGGGTAGGTATATTCCGGTTTCTCGGTGAATATACGCTTATTTTGCAGTGATTCCGAGCATCAAGGTCCTCGCGGTTGGTGGGCTGGCCAACCAGGCTGTTGGACGTTTAGTATACTTCAGTCCTGGAGTATGTTCAAGACTAGAGTATATTTGCTGGTTGGTCAGTAATGTGTGTAACTGTATAACATACATGCATGATGTAGTATACTTAAAGCAGAGCAGCCACCGAAGCAACACAGCTATATTATGTATGAGTGACTTTAATGTTCGTCACACTGCTCTTGGTTATGTTCAATGTAGCAGTGTTAACGAATTATGTTTAAATACAATATGAGTCATTAGGAAATATTTAAAATGTCGTAAAAATTTGTTTAGTCTTAGAAAAAGGAAACATCATAACATCCAATACAAGGGCAAAACATAATTATATCCGGCGATACACAGCTGTTCAGAAAATTTATAATGGGCAACTGAAGAACTCAAAGCTTGTAATTAACATAATTGAAAAACCAAGTATACAAAGCGTTTAATATTCTTTGCCAGCTATCGTATATACGATGTATAGCTTTAAAAATTTTAGATAGAACTCTAATTGATACTAAACAATTAAACACAAATTTATATAAACATTTGTACTGAAGACATAACGAGACAGCAAGACAAGAAATTATGGTAACGAATAATTTCATCACATTCATAAATGTTAAGATTTTGAAATATTATACACTTCTACATTTAAAAAATATTCGTTAATACGAATGTATACTACGCACAGAATTTACACGATCGTGATATATATATTAGGTAGGTAATTATTTTTGTATATATAATTACAAAAAAAATAATATTTTTAACATGAGCGAGTAAATTATAATAATATGAGAGAGAAAATCAACGGGGGGTTCTTAATCTCGAACTCGCGACCAGCAAACTGTCAGCGGCAACGTTAACCACTGTACCACCCTGGCCTGATAGATTCGATTGATTTATACATCCAAGAATTTTTCTGAATCGACAGGTAGTGTGGGGGCCTCTCCTGAAGCCATACCAAGTTTTACGTATATCTCCCCCAGGTGCCTGGGTGTGGGTAAAGCAGGTCAACACCGTACCCCCCCAACATACGTTACACACAGAAATCACACTAACATGATATATATCAATGACAAAATAAACTAGAGCTCTGAGGCGATTTTGCTGGTCGTGGGTTCTACCTAATACTGTTGCTCTGTTGTTTCTAAGCCTTTTTATCATTTATACTCGCATCTCAGAACTAAAAACAAGCTTGATGGTTGGTCAGTAAGCTATTGTGGTGGTCTTAATAACCCTTCAGAGGTTGATAGGTCTTAAGCCCAACACCAAACTTGGAGGTTGGTCAGTAAGCAATTGTGGTGGTCTATATAACCATTCCCTCCAGAGGTTATCTTGAGATGATTTCGGGGCTTTTTTTTTATGTCCCCGCGGCCCGGTCCTCGACCAGGCCTCCACCCTTAGGAAGCAGCCCGTGACAGCTGACTAACACCCAGGTACCTATTTTACTGCTAGGTAACAGGGGCATAGGGTGAAAGAAACTCTGCCCATTGTTTCTTGCCGGCGCCTGAGATCGAACCCAGGATCACAAGTTCAGCGTGCTGTCCGCTCTGCCGACCGGCAAGGGAGCCGGTCGGCAGGTTGATAGACTTTAAGTCTAATTCCAATATGTCTAATTCTAATTCTAAACCTATATATGTACCTAATCTCAACACATAGGTTGGAAATTGGATGCATTTAGGTCTAAATAACTTTCCGTAGGTTCGATCCTAATAAAAACTGATACTGCATTGTTCTCGTTATAGAAGTATTGTTTAAAAATTTGTTAATGCCAAATACATGTGCTTTTGTTTCTATTCTATGTAAATGCAAACTATCTGAGAAGTTGCTGTTTGTTCAAATGCACTTTTTGCGGTCTCCTTTGTTAACTGAGTTTAATATTTTAAACACAACAGCTGTAACTGTCACTCACTCAATTTTAAATACAACCACAACTGTTTCGCGTTGGATAAAATTAGTTTAAAGTTTATAGTTTGGAGGAAGTGTGGAAGATGGGTATCGTTTGGAAATTTTGTTGATCTCTGTTGTGTCAGGCTATTATCTTGTTGTGTGACCGCGCGGATAGCCCAATCAATAACCATTAGCGGCACATTGGTGAGTCTAGCAAGGCATATATATTGTCGGAAAATCGGACACCATTTAATAATCATACAGATAATAGCTGTATTACCAACAAGTTACCCATAGAAAACGTAACTTGTAGTGGAATTACCGTCTATAGAAAACGGGATATCATCACCACACACTATTATAATTCACCACCTATTATGGTGGGAATTATTCTTAAATACATTAGTCTTTGGACTTTACCATCATAAAAACATCTTATATAAATTAACTTAATTATCAATATTAAAGTAGAGTAAATGTGACCCTTCTATCACTTTCTGACATGTGGACAATGTAAGCCAGGCGTCAGAGTGAGGAAGGAGGGCAGCCATTGTTTATATTGAGACCAGAGGCTCACACGGGAGCAAATTCGGCTCCTGTTAATTTTACTTGGACGTAGTGTTATGGAAACCAAAGGTGTACCATTATCACACGCTGTCAACAAATTCAAGTTAAGTGTTCTTTCCGAAACCCATGTATCTTTCATTTATGGCCATTAATGTCATTATATAGGGTGACCCGGTTAGAGCACGTGGAAGCCTCAAACTAAAGGTAATTAAGCCAGGTCTTCAATGTTCCATGTACAGTTTTCTCTGATATAGCTTGTCATATATAGGTATCTGGCTTCCACAGCTAGCGCACTTTTGACAGGTCAAGACGAGGATGCAAGATTTTGTGCACCAGTTACTGGGTGATGGAAGCTACCTCAAAGAGGATAATTTGGTGTCTACACCCTAGTTATACCTGGTGGACTAGCCTGCTGTACTATAAGATAAGGAACCTCTTCAATGTATGTAGTTAATTCTGTAGTTTGATTGGCTGCATATATATTAATTTAATAACCCCCCCCTAATGTGTAGAGGATCGATTTGTGAGATTAAGAGATTATTGCAGAAATACAGTCCACTTATCATTATACAAATTGCTATCGAAGTATATAAATTAACGTAAATATAAATTCATATAATTAAATAAATATAAATCTCACAGGTCGGTTCCCACATATATGAAGTATACTCCGGGTAGGTATATTCCGGTTTCTCGGTGAATATACGCTAAATTTGCGGTTAATTCCGAGGATCAAGGTCCTCGCGGTTGGTGGTCTGACCAACCAGGCTGTTGGACGTTTAGTTAACTTTACTCCTGGAGTATGTTCAAGACTAAAGTATACTTGCTGATTGGTCAGTAATGTGTATAACTGTATAACATATATGCACGATGTAGTGTACTTAAAATAGACCTGCTTCCGAAGCCTACAGGTAACACAGCTATGTTATGTATGGGTGACTTTAATGTTCGTCACACTGCTCTTGGTGATGTTCAATGTGGTAATTTTACCCTATTATGTTTAAATATAATATGTGTTCGAAGGAAATATTTATAATCTCGTAAAGATTTGTTTAGTCTTTATGAAAAGGAAACATCACAACATCCAATACAATGTTAAAACATAATTATATCCGGCGATATGCAGCTGTTCAGTGAATCTAAAATGGGCAACTGAAAAACTCAAAGCTGGAAAATAATATTATTGAGAAAACAATTACATGATATGCTTTATATTCTTGGCCAGCTATCGTATATACGACGCACACCTTTAAAAATTTTGTACAAATGAAGACACCGATAAACTCCAACAATTGCAAAATATTTATAAGCAATAGTACTGAAGACATAACGAGAAAATACGACAAAATATTATGGTAATTAATGACTTACTTACATTAAAAAATATTTAAAATTCATATATATTATACATTCTAATATTATAAAAATATTTTTTTATACAAATATATATTACACACAGAATTCACACGAACGTGATATATAAAGTAGATAAATAATTATTTATTTATCCCCAAAATAATGGCTTTACACTTTGTGTCTGCAGAATCGAGCTATAAGCTCCTATAGTTATATTTTGGTAGCTGTCGTGGTTGTAAACATATGTTGTTGAATATGACCGAAAAATTAAGACAAATAATTCTGACACGAATTTTTTCAATATTTCTTATGTTTTTCTTCACTGTCGGTGGTAATGAAATATCAATTTTCCAAAATTAACTTTTTAATAATGGGTCTGACGCTTAGAAGCGTTTCGTAAGGGCTTCTTACAGTCTCAAAGACTTCATTACACTTAACACTATACTTATGAACTACATTTATGATACACTCGATGCACTGTGTATGAAACATTTTGATATAACCCTCGCTTTTTACTGGTTTGGGGTGAGGTGGATATTTGGTTAGGTGGGTACATGAGAATGGAATTAACTGCAGACGGCCTATTGCCCGTACGATGCTTTGAAGTGGGTAGAATATAGTCGTGCTTCCACGACTATTATAATTGTGCATCATTACCACCGACAGAGAAGAAAAAACATAAAAAATATTGAAAAAATTAGTGTTAGAATTATTAATCTTACTTTTTCGGTCATATATATATATATATATATATATATATATATATATATATATATATATATATATTATATATATATATATATATAATATATATATATATATATATATGTCGTACCTAGTAGCCAGAAACGCACTTCTCATCCTACTATGCAAGGCCCAATTTGCCTAATAAGCCAAGGTTTTCATGAATTAATGGTTTTTTTCGACTACCTAACCTAACCTAACCTAACTTTTTCGGCTACCTAACCTAACCTAACCTATAAGATAGGCTAGGTTAGGTTAGGTAGGGTTGGTTAGGTTCGGTCATATATCTACGTTAATTTTAACTCCAATAAAAAAAAATTGACCTCATACATAATGAACTGGGAAGCTTTATCATTTCATAAGAAAAAAATTTGAGAAAATACATTAATTCAAGAAAACTCGGCTTATTAGGCAAATCGGGCCTTGCATAGTAGGCTGAGAAGTGCGTTCTGGCTACTAGGTACGACATATATATATATATATGTCGTACCTAATAGCCAGAATGCACTTCTCAGCCTACTATGCAAGGCCCGATTTGCCTAATAAGCCAAGTTTTCCTGAATTAATATATTTTTCTCTAATTTTTTTCTTATGAAATGATAAAGCTACCCATTTCATTATGTATGAGGTTAATTTTTTTTTATTGGAGTTAAAATTAACGTAGATATATGACCGAACCTAACCAACCCTACCTAACCTAACCTAACCTATCTATATAGGTTAGGTTAGGTTAGGTAGCCGAAAAAGTTAGGTTAGGTTAGGTTAGGTAGGTTAGGTTAGTCGAAAAATAATTAATTCATGAAAACATTGGCTTATTAGGCAAATCGGGGCCTTGCATAGTAGGCAGAGAAGTGCGTTCTGGCTACTAGGTACGGACATATATATATATATATATATATATGTCGTACCTAGTAGCCAGAACTCACTTTTCAGCCTACTATGCAAGGCCCGATTTGCCTAATAAGCAAGTTTACTGAATTAATATATTTTCTCTAATTTTTTTCTTATGAAATGATAAAGCTACCCATTTCATTATGTATGAGGTCAATTTTTTTTTATTGGAGTTAAAGTTAACGTTTGATATATGACCGAACCTAACCAACCCTACCTAACCTAACCTAACCTATCTTTATAGGTTAGGTTAGGTTAGGTAGCCAAAAACGTTAGGTTAGGTTAGGTTAGGTAGGTTAGGTTGTCGAAAAAACATTAATTCATGAAAACTAGGCTTATTAGGCAAATTGGGCCTTGCATAGTAGGCTGAGAAGTGAGTTCTGGCTACTAGGTACGACATATATATATATATATATATATATATATATATATATATATATATATATATATATATATATATATATATATATATATTGTCCTGGGGACCATTCAGGCTTGTTCGCATATATATATATATATATATATATATATATATATATATATATATATATATGTCGTACCTAATAGCCAGAACGCACTTCTCAGCCTACTATTCAAGGCCTGATTTGCCTAATAAGCCAAGTTTTCATGAATTAATGTTTTTTCGTCTACCTAACCTACCTAACCTAACCTAACCTAGCTTTTTTTGGCTACCTAACCTAACTTTACCTATAAATATAGGTTAGGTTAGGTTAGGTAGGGTTGGTTAGGTTCGGTCATATATCTACGTTAATTTTAACTCCAATAAAAAAAATTGACCTCATACATAGAGAAAAGGGTTGCTTTATCATTTCATAAGAAAAAATTATAGTAAATATATTAATTCAGGAAAACTTGACTTATTAGGCAAATCGGGCCTTGAATAGTAGGCTGAGAAGTGAGTTCTGGCTATTAGGTACGACATATATATATATATATATATATATGTCGTACCTAGTAGCCAGAACGCACTTCTCAGCCTACTATGCAAGGCCCGATTTGCCTAATAAGCCAAGTTTTCCTGAATTAACATATTTTCTCTAATTTTTTTCTTATGAAATGATAAAGCTACCCATTTCATTATGTATGAGGTCAATTGTTTTTTATTGGAGTTAAAATTAACGTAGATATATGACCGAACCTAACCAACCCTACCTAACCTAACCTAACCTATCTCTACAGGTTAGGTTAGGTTAGGTAGCCGAAAAAGTTAGGTTAGGTTAGGTTAGGTAGGTTAGGTAGTCGAAAAACAATTAATTCATGAAAACTTGGCTTATTAGGCAAATTGGGCCTTGCATAGTAGGCTGAGAAGTGCGTTCTGGCTACTAGGTACGACATATATATTATATATATTATATATATATATTATATATATATATATATATGTCGTACCTAGTAGCCAGAACGCACTTATCAGCCTACTATGCAAGGCCCGATTTGCCTAATAAGCCAAATTTTCATGAATTATTTGTCTTTCGACAACCTAACCTACCTAACCTAACCTAACCTAACTTTTTCGGCTACCTAACCTAACCTAACCTATAAAGATAGGTTAGGTTAGGTTAGGTAGGGTTGGTTAGGTTCGGTCATATATCTACGTCAATTTCAACTCCAATAAAATTTTTTTACCTCATACGTAATGAAATGGGTAGCTTTATCATTTCATAGGAAAAAAATTAGAAAAAATATATTAATTCAGGAAAACTTGGCTTATTAGGCAATTCGGGCCTTGCATAGTAGGCTGATAAGTGCGTTCTGGCTACTAGGTACGACATATATATATATATATATATATATATATATATATATATATATATATATATATGTCGTACCTAGTAGCCAGAACGCACCTCTCAGTCTACTATGCAAGGCCCGATTTGCCTAATAAGCCAAGTTTTCCTGAATTAATATATTTTCTCTAATTTTTTTTCTTATGAAATGATAAAGCAACCCATTTCATTATGTATGAGGTAATTTTTTTTTATTGAAGTTAAAATTAACATAGATATATGACCGAACCTAACCAACCCTACCTAACCTAACCTAACCTATCTTTATAGGTTAGGTTAGGTAGCTGAAAAAGTTAGGTTAGGTTAGGTAGCTGAAAAAGTTAAGTTAGGTTAGGTTAGGTAGGTTAGGTTGTCAAAAAACAAATAATTCATGAAAACTTGGCTTATTAGGCAAATTGGGCCTTGCATAGTAGGCTGAGAAGTGCATTCTGGCTACTAGGTACGACATATATATATATATATATATATATATATATATATATATATATATATATATATATATATATATATATATATATATGTCGTACCTAATAGCCAGAACGCACTTCTCAGCCTACTATGCAAGGCCCGATTTGCCTAATAAGCCAAGTTTTCCTGAATTAATAAATTTTCTCTAATTTTTTTCTTATGAAATGATAAAGCTGCCCATTTCATTATATATGAGGTCATTTTTTTTTATTGGAGTTAAAATTAACGTAGATATATGACCAAACCTAACCAACCCTACCTAACCTAACCTAACCTATCTTTATAGGTTAGGTTAGGTTAGGTAGTAGAAAAAGTTAGGTTTGGTTAGGTTAGGTAGGTTAGGTAGTCGAAAAACAATTAATTCATGAAAAGTTGGCTTATTAGGCAAATTGGGCCTTGCATAGTAGGCTGAGAAGTACGTTCTGGCTATTAGGTACGACATATATATATATATATATATATATATATATATATATATATATATATATATGTCGTACCTAATAGCCAGAACGCACTTCTCAGCCTACTATTCAAGGCCCGATTTGCCTAATAAGCCAAGTTTTCATGAATTAATGTTTTTTCGTCTACCTAACCTACCTAACCTAACCTAACCTAGCTTTTTTTGGCTACCTAACCTAACCTTACCTATAAATATAGGTTAGGTTAGGTTAGGTAGGGTTGGTTAGGTTCGGTCATATATCTACGTTAATTTTAACTCCAATAAAAAAAAATTGACCTCATACATAGAGAAAAGGGTTGCTTTATCATTTCATAAGAAAAAAATTATAGTAAATATATTAATTCAGGAAAACTTGGCTTATTAGGCAAATCGGGCCTTGAATAGTAGGCTGAGAAGTGAGTTCTGGCTACTAGGTACGACAATATATATATATATATATATATATATATATATATATATATATATATATATATATATATATATATATATATATATATATATATTGTCCTGGGGACCATTCAGGCTTGTTCGCATATATATATATATATATATATATATATATATATATATATATATATATATATATATATATATATATATATGTCGTACCTAGTAGCCAGAACGCACTTCTCAGCCTACTATGCAAGGCCCGATTTGCCTAATAAGCCAAGTTTTCCTGAATTAACATATTTTCTCTAATTTTTTTCTTATGAAATGATAAAGCTACCCATTTCATTATGTATGAGGTCAATTGTTTTTTATTGGAGTTAAAATTAACGTAGATATATGACCGAACCTAACCAACCCTACCTAACCTAACCTAACCTATCTTTACAGGTTAGGTTAGGTTAGGTAGCCGAAAAAGTTAGGTTAGGTTAGGTAGCCGAAAAAGTTAGGTTAGGTTAGGTTAGGTAGGTTAGGTAGTCGAAAAACAATTAATTCATGAAAACTTGGCTTATTAGGCAAATTGGGCCTTGCATAGTAGGCTGAGAAGTGCGTTCTGGCTACTAGGTACGACATATATATATATATATATATGTCGTACCTAGTAGCCAGAACTCACTTCTCAGCCTACTATTCAAGGCCCGATTTGCCTAATAAGCCAAGTTTTTCTGAATTAATATATTTACTATAATTTTTTTTTATGAAATGATAAAGCAACCCTTTTCTCTATGTATGAGGTCATTTTTTTTTTATTGGAGTTAAAATTAACGTAGAGATATGACCGAACCTAACCAACCCTACCTAACCTAACCTAACCTATATTTATAGGTAAGGTTAGGTTAGGTAGCCAAAAAAAGCTAGGTTAGGTTAGGTTAGGTAGGTTAGGTAGACGAAAAAATTAATTCATGAAAACTTGGCTTATTAGGCAAATCGGGCCTTGAATAGTAGGCTGAGAAGTGCGTTCTGGCTGTTAGGTACGACATATATATATATATATATGTCGTACCTAGTAGCCAGAACGCACCTCTCAGTCTACTATGCAAGGCCCGATTTGCCTAATAAGCCAAGTTTTCCTGAATTAATATATTTTCTCTAATTTTTTTTCTTATGAAATGATAAAGCAACCCATTTCATTATGTATGAGGTAATTTTTTTTTTTGAAGTTAAAATTAACATAGATATATGACCGAACCTAACCAACCCTACCTAACCTAACCTAACCTATCTTTATAGGTTAGGTTAGGTAGCTGAAAAAGTTAGGTTAGGTTAGGTAGCTGAAAAAGTTAAGTTAGGTTAGGTTAGGTAGGTTAGGTTGTCAAAAAACAAATAATTCATGAAAACTTGGCTTATTAGGCAAATTGGGCCTTGCATAGTAGGCTGAGAAGTGCGTTCTGGCTACTAGGTACGACATATATATATATATATATATATATATATATATATATATATATATATATATATATATATATATATATATATATATATATATATGTCGTACCTAATAGCCAGAACGCACTTCTCAGCCTACTATGCAAGGCCCGATTTGCCTAATAAGCCAAGTTTTCCTGAATTAATAAATTTTCTCTAATTTTTTTCTTATGAAATGATAAAGCTGCCCATTTCATTATGTATGAGGTCATTTTTTTTTATTGGAGTTAAAGTTAACGTAGATATATGACCAAACCTAACCAACCCTACCTAACCTAACCTAACCTATCTTTATAGGTTAGGTTAGGTTAGGTAGTAGAAAAAGTTAGGTTTGGTTAGGTTAGGTAGGTTAGGTAGTCGAAAAACAATTAATTCATGAAAAGTTGGCTTATTAGGCAAATTGGGCCTTGCATAGTAGGCTGAGAAGTACGTTCTGGCTATTAGGTACGACATATAATATATATATATATATATATATATATATATATATATATATATATATATATATATATACATATATATATATATATATATATATATATATATATATATATGTCGTACCTAGTAGCCAGAACGCACTTCTCAGCCTACTATGCAAGGCCCGATTTGCCTAATAAGCCTAGTTTTCATGAATTAATGTTTTTTCGCCAACCTAACCTACCTAACCTAACCTAACCTAACGTTTTCGGCTACCTAACCTAACCTAACCTATAAAGATTGGTTAGGTTAGGTTAGGTAGGGTTGGTTAGGTTCGGTCATATATCTACGTTAATATGAAATCCAATAAAAAAAACTTACCTCATACATAATGAAATGGGTAGCTTTATCATTTCATAAGAAAAAATTAGAGGAAATATATTAATTTAGTAAAACTTGTCTTATTAGGCAAATCGGGCCTTGCATAGTAGGCTGAGAAGTGAGTTCTGGCTACTAGGTACGACATATATATATATATATATATATATATATATATATATATTATATATATATATATATATATATATATATATATATATATATAAAATGGAAGGGAGTACCACCTCTAGCTGGAAGAAGGGGGACCCATAGCCTCGGAGGAAACCACGCATAACGCATTAGAGGGAATGTTTAGATCCCCTCCAATACAGTTTCTGTGTGCTTTTCTCCTACCACCCCCTTCCTTAAATATTTTTTGTGCTTTATTATGCATTTGATGGTTACAAGATATACATGGGTTGATACAAAAATAATAATGCAAAAAGGTGCTTAAAGGTTATGGATCTCTTGAAAAACACAACAATGGGAAACATTGATGAATGTCACAGACGGGTTCGATCATTGTTGCAAGTCAAACACTTCTTCGAATTCCTCTGAAGTTGGACTAGTGCCCAAGACGCAACAGGCATTTCCCCTCTGAATCGCAACACTGAGGCGCTGGAACAAGAAACTTTTTGCTCTCTGGCGAGAGAGAGAGAGAGAGAGAGAGAGAGAGAGAGAGAGAGAAGGAATAAACGGGGACTCTTAGATGACTCGAACCTGCGACCAGCAAACTGACAGCGGCAATGTCAACCAGTCATGATAGATCAGATAGGTTATACATCTTGGAATTTTACTGAATCAACAGGTAGTCTGGCGGCCTCTCCTGAAGCTTTACCAAGTTTTACATATAACCTTCCAGGTAGCTGGGTGTGGGTAAAGCAGGTCAACACCGTTCGCTTTAACATCAGTTACACACAAAAATCACACTAACATGATAAATATCAATGACAAAATAAACTAGAGTTCTGAGGCGACTTTGCTGGTTGGTGGTTCGACCTAATACTGTTGCTCTTTTGTTTCTAGGCTTTTCCTCATCTATACTCGCGTCTCAGAACTAAAACAAGATTGTTGGTTGGTCAGTAAGCTAATGTGGTGCCCTTAATAACTCTCCAGAGATTGATAGGTTTTAAGCCTACCAACAAACTTGCTGGTTGGTCAGTAAGAAGTTGTGGTTGCCTTAATAACCCTCCAGAGGTTGATAGGCCTTAAGCCCAACCCCAAACTTGCTTGTTGGTTAGTAAGAAGTTGTGGTGGCCTTAATTAATAACCCTCCAGAGGTTGATAGGTCTTAAGCCCAACCCCAAACTTGCTGGATGGTCAGTAAGGTGTTGTGGTGGCGTTAATATCCCTCCAGAGGTTGATAGGTCTTAAGCCCAACCCCAAACGTGCTGATTGGTCAGTAAGAAGTTGTGGTGGCCTTAATTAATAACCCTCCAGAGGTTGATAGGTCTTAAGCCCAACCCCAAACTTGCTGGTTGGTCAGTAAGAAATTGTGGTGGCCTTAATATCCCTCCAGAAGTTAATTGCTTTTAAACATATATGTCCCCAGTCTCTACACACGAGGTGGGAAATGGGATACATTTAGGTCTAACTAACTTTCACTACGTTCGAGGCTATTAAAAACCGAAACTGCATCGTTCGCGTTGAAAGTATTGTTTAATGATTTGTTAATGCCAAATACACGTGCTTTTGTTTCTATTCTAAGTAAATACAAACTATCTGAGAAGTTGTTGTTTTTTCAAATGTACTTTTTGCGGTCTCCTTTGTTAACTTAGTTTAATATTTCAAACACAACAGCTGTAACTGTCACTCACCCAATTTTAAACACAACCACAACGGTTTTGTGTTGGTTAAAATTAGTTTAAAGTTTACAGTTTGGCGGAAGTGTGGAAGATGGACACCGCTTGGAAAGTTTGTTAATAGCTGATGTGTCAGGCTATTATCTCGTTGTGTGGCTTCGCGGATAGTCTAGTCAATAACTTGGGGCGACACATTGGTGAGTCTAGCAAGGGATATATAATATATACTCCGGGTAGGTATATTCCGGTTTCTCGGTGAATATACGCTTATTTTGCAGTGATTCCGAGCATCAAGGTCCTCGCGGTTGGTGGGCTGGCCAACCAGGCTGTTGGACGTTTAGTATACTTCAGTCCTGGAGTATGTTCAAGACTAGAGTATATTTGCAGGTTGGTCAGTAATGTGTGTAACTGTATAACATACATGCACGATGTAGTATACTTAAAGCAGACCAGCTACCGAAGCAACACAGCTATATTATGTATGAGTGACTTTAATGTTCGTCACACTGCTCTTGGTGATGTTCAATGTAGCAGTGTTAACGAATTATGTTTAAATACAATATGAGTCATTAGGAAATATTTAAAATATCGTAAAAAATTGTTTAGTCTTAGAAAAAGGAAACATCATAACATCCAATACAAGGGTAAAACATAATTATATCCGGCGATACACAGCTGTTCAGAAAATTTATAATGGGCAACTGAAGAACTCAAAGCTTGTAATTAACATAATTGAAAAACCAAGTATACAAAGCGTTTAATATTCTTTGCCAGCTATCGTATATACGATGTATAGCTTTAAAAATTTTAGATAGGACACTAATAGATACTAAACAATTAAACACAAATTTATATAAACATTTGTACTGAAGACATAACGAGACAGCAAGACAAGAAATTATGGTAACGAATAATTTCATCACATTCATAAATTTTAAGATTTTGAAATATTATACACTTCGACATTTGAAAAATATTCGTTAATACGAATGTATACTACGCACAGAAATTACACGATCGTGATATATATATTAGGTAGGTAATTATTTTTTATATATAATTACAAAAAAATAATATTTTTAACATGAGCGAGTAAATTATAATAATATGAGAGAGAAAATCAACGGGGGGTTCTTAATCTCGAACTCGCGTCCAGCAAACTGTCAGCGGCAACGTCAACCACTGTACTATTCTGGCCTGATAGATTCGATTGGTTTATACATCCTGGAATTTTTCTGAATCGACAGGTAGTGCCTCTCCTGAAGCCATACCAAGTTTTACGTATATCTCCCCCAGGTGCCTGGGTATGGGTAAAGCAGGTCAACACCGTACCCCCCAACATACGTTACACACAGAAATCACACTAACATGATATATATCAATGATAAAATAAACTAGAGCTCTGAGGCGACTCTGCTGTTCGTGGGTTCGATCTAATACTGTTGCTCTGTTGTTTCTAAACCTTTTATCATCTATACTCCCGTCTCTGAACTTAAACAAGCTTTATAGGTGGTTAGTAAGGTGTTGTGGTGGCCTTAATAACCCTCCAGAGGTTGGTAGGTCTTAAGTCCAACAACAAACTTGCTGGTTGGTCAGTAAGGTGTTGTGGTGGCCTTAGTAACTCTCCAGAGGTTGTTAGGTCTTAAGTCCAACACCAAACTTGCTGGTTGGTCAGTAAGGTGTGTGGTGGCCTTAATAACTCTCCAGAGGTTGGTAGGTCTTAAGTCCAACACGAAACTTGCTGGTTGGTCAGTAAGTTGTTGTGGTGGCCTTAATAACTCTCCAGAGGTTGATAGGTCTTAAGTCCAACACCAAACTTGCTGGTTGGTCAGTAAGGTGTTGTGGTGGTCTTAATAACCCTCCAGAGGTTGATAGGTCTTAAGTCCAACACCAAACTTGCTGGTTGGTCAGTAACGTGTTGTGGTGGCCTTAATAACCCTCCAGAGGTTGATAGGTCTTAAGTCCAACACTAAACTTGCTGGTTGGTCAGTAAGTTGTTGTGGTGGTCTTAATATCCCTCCAGAGGTTGATAGGTCTTAAGTCCAACACCAAACTTGTTGATTGGTCAGTAAGTTTTTGTTGTGGTTTTAATACCTTTCCAAAGGTTGATACGATTTAAGCCTAACTCCAAAGTACCTAATTGGTCAGTAAATTATTGTGGTGATCTTAATAACCAGCCAGATGTTAATAGCTTCTAAACCTATATATGTACTTAGTCTCTACAAGTAGGTAGGAAATCGGATGCATTTAGGTCTAACTAACTTTCCGTAGGTTCGATCCTAATAAAAACAGACACTGCGTTGTTCTAATGAGAAGTATTGTTTAAAGATTTGTTAATGCCAAATACACGTGCTTTTGTTT